>NW_026109286.1:0-58225 GCF_024516045.1 Bombus affinis
CCACACGTTCGCATTTGAAATATGTCGCCACCATATTCGGAATAATGAACGGAAGATGGATTGGTTTTAGGTTAGGCAATAGCTTTCGTGCGAAGCGCAGCGAACGAGAGACCGCGTAAAGCGTGTGTCACAAACCATCGGTTTGGCACGTACGGACATTGAAATATTCGCACCTGCCCGAGGAGCCGGAAGTCTTTATCCTATTGCCTTCTGACAAATGTTTACGGTTTACCAATAGTTTCACATAATTAGTACCGTTTCCTCATATTACAGTGCAACGTGATGTCCGAAATGGCTGACAAAATTAGGTACAAGCACGAAATATATGCAAGACAATATATGGTATATGTATAGCTTGGAAATTGTAACCTTGCTCGCTCGCTCCGCTCGCTCGAAAAATCTAGTCCAACCTCACAACCGATCCGACACGTTCGCAATTTGAAAATATGTCGCCATCATATCGAATAATAAACGCAAGATGGATTGGTTTTAGGTTAGGCTATAGTTTTCGAGCGAGCGCCGCGAGCGAGAGACGCGTAAAGGTGTGTCACAAACCAACGGTTTTGGCACCTACGGACATTGAAATATTCGCACCAGCCCGAGGAGCCGGAAGTATTTATCCTATTGCATACCGACACATGTTTACAGTTTATGAATAGTTTTCACATAATAGTACTATTTCCTCATAGTACAGTGCAAGTGATGTCCGAAATGGCTGACAAAATTAGGTAATTACACGAAATATATGAAGGCAATATAAGGTATATAGTATAGCTTGGAAATTGTGACCGTTGCTCGCTCGCTCCCTCGCTCGTAAAAAATCTAGTCCAACCTCACAACCGATCCGACACGTTCGCAAATTTGAAATATGGTCGCCATCATATCGAATAATGAATGCAAGATGGATTGGTTTTAGTTAGGCTATAGTTTTCGAGCGAGCGCAGCGAGCGAGAGCCGCGTATAGGTGTGTCATAAACCAACGGTTTGGCACATACGGACATTGAAATATTCGCACCAGCCCGAGGAGCCGGTAGTATATATCCTATTGCCTACCGACACATGTTTACAGTTTATGAATAGTTTCACATAAATAGTACTATTTCCACATAGTACAAATGCAATGTGATGTCCGAAATCGCTGACAAAATTAGGTAATAACACGACTTATATGCAAGGCATATAAGGTGTATGTATAGGTTGGAAAATTGTGATCGTTGCTCGCTCGCTCCGCTCGCTCGAAAAAATCTAGTCCAACCTCACAACCGATCCGTCACGTTCGCAAATTTGAAATATGTCCGCCACCATATCGAATAATGAACGGAAGATGGATTGGTTTTTAGGTTAGGCTATAGCTTTCGTGCGAGCGCAGCGTACGAGAGACGCGTAAAGGTGTGTCACAAACCAACGGTTTGGCACATACGGACATTGAAATATTCGCACCAGCCCGAGGAGCCGGAAGTCTTTATCCTATTGCCTTCTGACAAATGTTTACGGTTTACCAATAGTTTCACATAATTAGTACCGTTTCCTCATAGTACAGTGCAACGTGATGTCCCGAAATGGCTGACAAAATTAGGTACAAGCACGAAATATATGCAAGACAATATATGGTATATGTATAGCTTGGAAATTGTGACCGTTGCTCGCTCGCTCCGCTCGCTCGAAAAAATCTAGTCCAACCTCACAACCGATCCGACACGTTCGCAAATTTGAAATATGTCGCCATCATATCGAATAATGAACGCAAGATGGATTGGTTTTAGGTTAGGCTATAGTTTTCGAGCGAGCGCCGCGAGCGAGAGACGCGTAAAGGTGTGTCCATAATCCAACGGTTTGGCACATACGGACATTGAATATTCGCACCAGCCCGAGGAGCCGGAAGTATTTATCCTATTGCCTACCGACACATGTTTACAGTTTATGAATAGTTTCACATAAATAGTACTATTTCCTCATAGTGCAGTGCAATGTGATGTCCGAAATGGCTGACAAAATTAGGTAATAACACGAAATATATGGAAGGCAATATAAGGTATATGTATAGCTTGGAAATTGTGACCGTTGCTCGCTCGCTCCGCTCGCTCGTAAAAATCTAGTCCAACCTCACAACCGATCCCACACGTTCGCAAATTTGAAATATGTCGCCACCATTTCGAATAATGAACGGAAGATGGATTGGTTTTAGGTTAGGCTATAGCTTTCGGGCGAGCGCAGCGAACGGAGAGACGCGTAAAGGTGTGTCACAAACCATCGGTTTGGCACGTACGGACATTGAAATATTCGCACCAGCCCGAGGAGCCGGAAGTCTTTATCCTATTGCCTTCTGACAAATGTTTACGGTTTACCAATAGTTTCACATAATTAGTACGTTTCCTCATAGTACAGTGCATCGTGATGTCCGAAATGGCTGACAAAATTAGGTACAAGCACGAAATATATGCAAGACAATATATGGTATATGTATAGCTTGGAAATTGTAACCGTTTGCTCGCTCGCTCCGCTCGCTCGTAAAATCTAGTCCAACCTCACAACCGATCCGACACGTTTCGCAAATTTGAAATATGTCGCCATCATATCGAATAATAAACGCAAGATGGATTGGTTTTAGGTTAGGCTATAGTTTTCGAGCGAGCGCCGCGAGCGAGAGACGCGTAAAGGTGTGTCACAAACCAACGGTTTGGCACATACGGACATTGAAATATTCGCACCAGCCCGAGGAGCCGGAAGTATTTATCCTATTGCATACCGACACATGTTTACAGTTTATGAATAGTTTCACATAAATAGTACTATTTCCTCATAGTACAGTGCAATGTGATGTCCGAAATGGCTGACAAAATTAGGTAATTACACGAAATATATGGAAGGCAATATAAGGTATATGTATAGCTTGGAAATTGTGACCGTTGCTCGCTCGCTCCGCTCGCTCGTAAAAATCTAGTCCAACCTCACAACCGATCCGACACGTTCGCAAATTTGAAATATGTCGCCATCATATCGAATAATGAATGCAAGATGGATTGGTTTTAGGTTAGGCTATAGTTTTTCGAGCGAGCGCAGCGAGCGAGAGGCCGCGTATAGGTGTGTCATAAACCAACGGTTTGGCATCATACGACATTGAAATATTCGCACCAGCCCGAGGAGCCGGTAGTATTTATCCTATTGCCTACCGACACATGTTTACAGTTTATGAATAGTTTCACATAAATAGTACTATTTCCACATAGTACAATGCAATGTGATGTCCGAAATCGCTGACAAAATTAGGTAATAACACGACATATATGCAAGGCAATATAAGGTGTATGTATAGGTTGGAAATTGTGATCGTTGCTCGCTCGCTCCGCTCGCTCGAAAAATCTAGTCCAACCTCACAACCGATCCGTCACGTTCGCAAATTTGAAATATGTCGCCACCATATCGAATAATGAACGGAAGATGGATTGGTTTTAGGTTAGGCTATAGCTTTCGTGCGAGCGGCAGCGTACGAGAGACGCGTAAAGGTGTGTCACAAACCAACGGTTTGGCACATACGGACATTGAAATATTCGCACCAGCCCGAGGAGCCGAAGTCTTTATCCTATTGCCTTCTGACAAATGTTTACGGTTTACCAATAGCTTCACATAATTAGTACCGTTTCCTCATAGTACAGTGCAACGTGATGTCCGAAATGGCTGACAAAATTAGGTACAAGCACGAAATATATGCAAGACAATATATGGTATATGTATAGCTTGGAAATTGTGACCGTTGCTCGCTCGCTCCGCTCGCTCGAAAAATCTAGTCCAACCTCACAAACCGATCCGACACGTTCGCAAATTTGAAATATGTCGCCATCATATCGAATAATGAACGCAAGATGGATTGGTTTTAGGTTAGGCTATAGTTTTCGAGCGAGCGCCGCGAGCGAGAGACGCGTAAATGTGTGTCATAATCCAACGGTTCGGCACATACGGACATTGAAATATTCGCACCAGCCCGAGGAGCCGGAAGTATTTATCCTATTGCCTACCGACACATGTTTACAGTTTATGAATAGTTTCACATAAATAGTACCGTTTCCTCATAGTACAGTGCAACGTGATGTCCGAAATGGCTGACAAAATTAGGTACACGCACGAAATATATGCAAGACAATATATGGTATATGTATAGCTTGGAAATTGTGACCGTTGCTCGCTCGCTCCGCACCGCTCGTAAAAATCTAGTCCAACCTCACAACCGATCCGACACGTTCGCAAATTTGAAATATGTCGCCACCATATCGAATAATGAACGGAAGATGGATTGGTTTTAGGTTAGGCTATAGCTTTCGTGCGAGCGCAGCGAACGAGAGACGCGTAAAGGTGTGTCACAAACCATCGGTTTGGCACATACGGACATTGATATATTCGCACCAGCCCGAGGGAGCCGGAAGTCCTTTATCTATTGCCTTCTGACAAATGTTTACGGTTTACCAATAGTTTCACATAATTCGTACCGTTTCCTCATAGTACAGTGCAACGTGATGGTCCGAAATGGCTGACAAAATTAGGTACAAGCACGAAATATATGCAGACAATATATGGTATATGTAGAGGTTGGAAATTGTGACCGTTGCTCGCTCGCTCCGCTCGCTCGTAAAAATCTAGTCCAACCCCACAACCGATCCGACACGTTCGCAATTTGAAATATGTCGCCATCATATCGAATAATGAATGCAAGATGGATTGGTTTTAGGTTAGGCTATAGTTTTCGAGCGAGCGCAGCGAGCGAGAGCCGCGTATAGGTGTGTCATAAACCAACGGTTGGCACATACGGACATTGAAATATTCGCACCAGCCCGAGGAGCCGGTAGTATTTATCCTATTGCCTACCGACACATGTTTACAGTTTATGAATAGTTTCACATAAATAGTACTATTTCCACATAGTACAATGCAATGTGATGTCCGAAATCGCTGACAAAATTAGGTAATAACACGACATATATGCAAGGCAATATAAGGTGTATGTATAGGTTGGAAATTGTGATCGTTGCTCGCTCGCTCCGCTCGCTCGAAAAAATCTAGTCCAACCTCACAACCGATCCGTCACGTTCGCAAATTTGAAATATGTCGCACCATATCGAATAATGAAGGAAGATGGATTGGTTTTAGGTAGGCTATAGCTTTCGTGCGAGCGCAGCGAACGAGAGACGCGTAAAGGTGTGTCACAAACCATCGGTTTGGCACATACGGACATTGATATATTCGCACCAGCCCGAGGAGCCGGAAGTCTTTATCCTATTGCCTTCTGACAAATGTTTACGGTTTACCAATAGTTTCACATAATTAGTACCGTTCCTCATAGAACAGTGCAACGTGATGTCCGAAATGGCTGACAAAATTAGGTACAAGCACGAAATATATGCAAGACAATATATGGTATATGTATAGCTTGGAAATTGTGACCGTTGCTCGCTCGCTCCGCTCGCTCGTAAAAACCTAGTCCAACCCCACAACCGATCCGACACGTTCGCAAATTTGAAATATGTCGCCATCATATCGAATAATGAACGCAAGATGGATTGTTTTAGGTTAGGCTATAGTTTTCGAGCAAGCGCCGCGAGCGAGGGACGCGTAAAGGGTGTGTCCATAATCCAACGGTTTGGCACATACGGACATTGAAATATTCGCACCAGCCCGAGGAGCCGGAAGTATTTATCCTATTGCCTACCGACACATGTTTACAGTTTATGAATAGTTTCACATAATAGTACTATTTCCACATAGTACAAAGCAATGTGATGTCCGAAATGGCTGACAAAATTAGGTAATAACACGACATATATGCAATGCAATATAAGGTGTATGTATAGGTTGGAAATTGTGATCGTTGCTCGCTCGCTCCGCTCGCTCGAAAAAAATCTAGTCCAACCTCACAACCGATCCGTCACGTTAGCAAATTTGAAATATGTCGCCACCATATCGAATAATGAACGGAAGATGGATTGGTTTTAGGTTAGGCTATAGCTTTCGTGCGAGCGCAGCGTACGAGAGACGCGTAAAGGTGTGTCACAAACCAACGGTTTTTCACATACGGACATTGAAATATTCGCACCAGCCCGAGGAGCCGGAAGTCTTTATCCTATTGCCTTCTGACAAATGTTTACGGTTTACCAATAGTTTCACATAATTAGTACCGTTTCCTCATAGTACAGTGCAACGTGATGCTCCGAAATGGCTGACAAAATTAGGTACAAGCACGAAATATATGCAAGACAATATATGGTATATGTATAGCTTGGAAATTGTAACCGTTGCTCGCTCGCTCCGCTCGCTCGTAAAAATCTAGTCCAACCTCACAACCGATCCGACACGTTCGCAAATTTGAAATATGTCGCCATCATATCGAATAATAAACGCAAGATGGATTGGTTTTAGGTAGGCTATAGTTTTCGAGCGAGCGCCGCGAGCGAGAGGAGACGCGTAAAGGTGTGTCACAAACCAACGGTTTGGCACATACGGACATTGAAATATTCGCACCAGCCCGAGGAGCCGGAAGTATTTATCCTATTGCCTACCGACACATGTTTACAGTTTATGAATAGTTTCACATAAATAGTACTATTTCCTCATAGTACAGTGCAATGTGATGTCCGAAATGGCTGACAAAATTAGGTAATTACACGAAATATATGGAAGGCAATATAAGGTATATGTATAGCTTGGAAATTGTGACCGTTGCTCGCTCGCTCCGCACGCTCGTAAAAATCTAGTCCAACCTCACAACCGATCCGACACGTTCGCAAATTTGAAATATGTCGCCACCATATCGAATAATGAACGGAAGATGGATTGGTTTTAGGTTAGGCTATAGCTTTCGTGCGAGCGCAGCGAACGAGAGACGCGTAAAGGTGTGTCACAAACCATCGGTTTGGCACATACGGACATTGATATATTCGCACCAGCCCGAGGAGCCGGAAGTCTTTATCCTATTGCCTTCTGACAAATGTTTACGGTTTACCAATAGTTTCACATAATTCGTACCGTTTCCTCATAGTACAGTGCAACGTGATGTCCGAAATGGCTGACAAAATTAGGTACAAGCACGAAATATATGCAAGACAATATATGGTATATGTAGAGGTTGGAAATTGTGACCGTTGCTCGCTCGCTCCGCTCGCTCGTAAAAATCTAGTCCAACCCCACAACCGATCCGACACGTTCGCAAATTTGAAATATGTCGCCATCATATCGAATAATGAATGCAAGATGGATTGGTTTTAGGTTAGGCTATAGTTTTCGAGCGAGCGCAGCGAGCGAGAGCCGCGTATAGGTGTGTCATAAACCAACGGTTTGGCACATACGGACATTGAAATATTCGCACCAGCCCGAGGAGCCGGTAGTATTTATCCTATTGCCTACCGACACATGTTTACAGTTTATGAATAGTTTCACATAAATAGTACTATTTCCACATAGTACAATGCAATGTGATGTCCGAAATCGCTGACAAAATTAGGTAATAACACGACATATATGCAAGGCAATATAAGGTGTATGTATAGGTTGGAAATTGTGATCGTTGCTCGCTCGCTCCGCTCGCTCGAAAAAATCTAGTCCAACCTCACAACCGATCCGTCACGTTCGCAAATTTGAAATATGTCGCCACCATATCGAATAATGAACGGAAGATGGATTGGTTTTAGGTTAGGCTATAGCTTTCGTGCGAGCGCAGCGTACGAGAGACGCGTAAAGGTGTGTCACAAACCAACGGTTTGGCACATACGGACATTGAAATATTCGCACCAGCCCGAGGAGCCGGAAGTCTTTATCCTATTGCCTTCTGACAAATGTTTACGGTTTACCAATAGTTTCACATAATTAGTACCGTTTCCTCATAGTACAGTGCAACGTGATGTCCGGAATGGCTGACAAAATTAGGTACAAGCACGAAATATATGCAAGACAATATATGGTATATGTATAGCTTGGAAATTGTGACCGTTGCTCGCTCGCTCCGCTCGCTCGAAAAAATCTAGTCCAACCTCACAACCGATCCGACACGTTCGCAAATTTGAAATATGTCGCCATCATATCGAATAATGAACGCAAGATGGATTGGTTTTAGGTTAGGCTATAGTTTTCGAGCGAGCGCCGCGAGCGAGAGACGCGTAAATGTGTGTCATAATCCAACGGTTCGGCACATACGGACATTGAAATATTCGCACCAGCCCGAGGACCCGGAAGTATTTATCCTATTGCCTACCGACACATGTTTACAGTTTATGAATAGTTTCACATAAATAGTACTATTTCCTCATAGTACAGTGCAATGTGATGTCCGAAATGGCTGACAAAATTAGGTAATAACACGAAATATATGGAAGGCAATATAAGGTATATGTATAGCTTGGAAATTGTGACCGTTGCTCGCTCGCTCCGCTCGCTCGTAAAAATCTAGTCCAACCTCACAACCGATCCCACACGTTCGCAAATTTGAAAAATGTCGCCACCATATCGAATAATGAACGGAAGATGGATTGGTTTTATGTTAGGCTATAGCTTTCGTGCGAGCGCAGCGAACGAGTGACGCGTAAAGGTGTGTCACAAACCATCGGTTTGGCACATACGGACATTGATATATTCGCACCAGCCCGAGGAGCCGGAAGTATTTATCCTATTGCCTACCGACACATGTTTACAGTTTATGAATAGTTTCACATAAATAGTACTATTTCCTCATAGTACAGTGCAATGTGATGTCCGAAATGGCTGACAAAATTAGGTAATAACACGAAATATATGGAAGGCAATATAAGGTATATATATAGCTTGGAAATTGTGACCGTTGCTCGCTCGCTCCGCTCGCTCGTAAAAATCTAGTCCAACCTCACAACCGATCCCACACATTCGCAAATTTGAAATATGTCGCCACCATATCGAATAATGAACGGAAGATGGATTGGTTTTAGGTTAGGCTATAGCTTTCGTGCGAGCGCAGCGAACGAGAGACGCGTAAAGGTGTGTCACAAACCATCGGTTTGGCACATACGGACATTGATATATTCGCACCAGCCCGAGGAGCCGGAAGTCTTTATCCTATTGCCTTCTGACAAATGTTTACGGTTTACCAATAGTTTCACATAATTAGTACCGTTTCCTCATAGTACAGTGCAACGTGATGTCCGAAATGGCTGACAAAATTAGGTACAAGCACGAAATATATGCAAGACAATATATGGTATATGTATAGCTTGGAAATTGTGACCGTTGCTCGCTCGCTCCGCTCGCTCGTAAAAATCTAGTCCAACCCCACAACCGATCCGACACGTTCGCAAATTTGAAATATGTCGCCATCATATCGAATAATGAACGCAAGATGGATTGGTTTTAGGTTAGGCTATAGTTTTCGAGCGAGCGCAGCGAGCGAGAGCCGCGTATAGGTGTGTCATAAACCAACGGTTTGGCACATACGGACATTGAAATATTCGCACCAGCCCGAGGAGCCGGAAGTATTTATCCTATTGCCTACCGACACATGTTTACAGTTTATGAATAGTTTCACAAAAATAGTACTATTTCCACATAGTACAATGCAATGTGATGTCCGAAATGGCTGACAAAATTAGGTAATAACACGACATATATGCAAGGCAATATAAGGTGTATGTATAGGTTGGAAATTGTGATCGTTGCTCGCTCGCTCCGCTCGCTCGAAAAAATCTAGTCCAACCTCACAACCGATCCGTCACGTTCGCAAATTTGAAATATGTCGCCACCATATCGAATAATGAACGGAAGATGGATTGGTTTTAGGTTAGGCTATAGCTTTCGTGCGAGCGCAGCGTACGAGAGACGCGTAAAGGTGTGACACAAACCAACGGTTTGGCACATACGGACATTGAAATATTCGCACGAGCCCGAGGAGCCGGAAGTATTTATCCTATTGCCTACCGACACATGTTTACAGTTTATGAATAGTTTCACATAAATAGTACTATTTCCTCATAGTACAGTGCAATGTGATGTCCGAAATGGCTGACAAAATTAGGTAATAACACGAAATATATGGAAGGCAATATAAGGTATATGTATAGCTTGGAAATTGTGACCGTTGATCGCTCGCTCCGCTCGCTCGTAAAAATCTAGTCCAACCTCACAACCGATCCCACACGTTCGCAAATTTGAAATATGTCGCCACCATATCGAATAATGAACGGAAGATGGATTGGTTTTAGGTTAGGCTATAGCTTTCGTGCGAGCGCAGCGAACGAGAGACGCGTAAAGGTGTGTCACAAACCATCGGTTTGGCACATACGGACATTGATATATTCGCACCAGACCGAGGAGCCGGAAGTATTTATCCTATTGCCTTCTGACAAATGTTTACGGTTTACCAATAGTTTCACATAATTAGTACCGTTTCCTCATAGTACAGTGCAACGTGATGTCCGAAATGGCTGACAAAATTAGGTACAAGCACGAAATATATGCAAGACAATATATGGTATATGTATAGCTTGGAAATTGTGACCGTTGCTCGCTCGCTCCGCTCGCTCGTAAAAATCTAGTCCAACCCCACAACCGATCCGACACGTTCGCAAATTTGAAATATGTCGCCATCATATCGAATAATGAACGCAAGATGGATTGGTTTTAGGTTAGGCTATAGTTTTCGAGCGAGCGCAGCGAGCGAGAGCCGCGTATAGGTGTGTCATAAACCAACGGTTTGGCACATACGGACATTGAAATATTCGCACCAGCCCGAGGAGCCGGAAGTATTTATCCTATTGCCTACCGACACATGTTTACAGTTTATGAATAGTTTCATATAAATAGTACTATTTCCACACAGTACAATGCAATGTGATGTCCGAAATGGCTGACAAAATTAGGTAATAACACGACATATATGCAAGGCAATATAAGGTGTATGTATAGGTTGGAAATTGTGATCGTTGCTCGCTCGCTCCGCTCGCTCGAAAAAATCTAGTCCAACCTCACAACCAATCCGACACGTTCGCAAATTTGAAATATGTCGCCACCATATCGAATAATGAACGGAAGATGGATTGGTTTTAGGTTAGGCTATAGCTTTCGTGCGAGCGCAGCGAACGAGAGGCGCGTAAAGGTGTGTCACAAACCATCGGTTTGGCACATACGGACATTGATATATTCGCACCAGCCCGAGGAGCCGGAAGTCTTTATCCTATTGCTACTGACGAATATTTACAGTTTACCAATAGTTTCACATAAATAGTACTATTTCCACATAGTACAGTACAATGTGATGTCCGAAATGGCTGACAAAATTAGGTAATAACACGAAATATATGCAAGGCAATATATGGTATTTGTATAGCTTTGATGTTGTGACCGTTGCTCGCTCGCTCCGCTCGCTCGTAAAAATCTATTCCACCCTCACAACCGATCCGACACGTTCGCAAATTTGAAATATGTCGCCACCATATCGAATAATGAACGGAAGATGGATTGGTTTTAGGTTAGGCTATAGCTTTCGTGCGAGCGCAGCGAGCGAGAGACGCGTAAAGGTGTGTCACAAACCAACGGTTTGGCACATACGGACATTGAAATATTCGCACCAGCCCGAGGAGCCGGAAGTCTTTATCCTGTTGTCTACCGACACATGTTTACAGTTTACGAATAGTTTCACATAAATAGAACTATCTCCACATAGTACAGTGCAATGTGATGTCCGAAATGGATGTCAAAATTAGGTACTAGCACGAAATATATGCAAGGCAATATATGGTATATGTATAGCTTGGAAATTGTGACCGTTGCTCGCTCGCTCCGCTCGCTCGTAGAAATCTAGTCCAACCTCACAACCGATCCGACACGTTCGCAAATTTGAAATATGTCGCCATCATATGAAATACTCAACTCAATATGGATTGGTTTTAGGTTAGGCTATAGTTTTCGAGCGAGCGCAGCGAGCGAGAGACGCGTAAAGGTGTGTCATAAACCAACGGTTTGGCACATACGGACATTGAAATATTCGCACCAGCCCGAGGAGCCGGAAATCTTTATCCTATTGCTACTGACGAATGTTTACAGTTTACCAATAGTTTCACATAAATAGAACTATTTCCACATAGTACAATGCAATGTGATGTCCGAAATGGATGACAAAATTAGGTACTAGCACGAAATATATGCAAGGCAATATATGGTATATGTATAGCTTGGAAATTGTGACCGTTGCTCGCTCGCTCCGCTCGCTCGTAAAAATCTAGTCCAACCTCACAACCGATCCGACACGTTCGCAAATTTGAAATATGTCGCCATCATATCGAATAATGAACGCAAGGTGGATTGCTTTTAGGTTAGGCTATAGTTTTCGAGCGAGCGCGGCGAGCGAGAGATGCGTAAAGGTGTGTCATAAACCAACGGTTTGGCACATACGGACATTGAAATATTCGCACCAGCCCGATGAGCCGGAAGTATTTATCCTATTGCCTACCGACACATGTTTACAGTTTATGAATAGTTTCACATAAATAGTACTATTTCCACATAGTACAGTGCAATGTGATGTCCGAAATGGATGACAAAATTAGGTACTAGCACGAAATATATGCAAGGCAATATATGGTATATGTATAGCTTGGAAATTGTGACCGTTGCTCGCTCGCTCCGCTCGCTCGTAAAAATCTAGTCCAACCTCACAACCGATCGGACACGTTCGCAAATTTGAAATATGTCGCCATCATATGAAATACTCAACTCAATATGGATTGTTTTTAGGTTATGCTATAGTTTTCGAGCGAGCGCAGCGAGCGAGAGACGCGTAAAGGTGTGTCATAAACCAACGGTTTGGCACATACGGACATTGAAATATTCGCACCAGCCCGAGGAGCCGGAAGTCTTTATCCTATTGCTACTGACGAATGTTTACAGTTTACCAATAGTTTCACATAAATAGTACTATTTCCACATAGTACAGTACAATGTGATGTCCGAAATGGCTGACAAAATTAGGTAATAACACGAAATATATGCAAGGCAATATATGGCATTTGTATAGCTTTGATGTTGTGACCGTTGCTCGCTCGCTCCGCTCGCTCGTAAAAATCTAATCCACCCTCACAACCGATCCGACACGTTCGCAAATTTGAAATATGTCGCCACCATATCGAATAATGAACGGAAGATGGATTGGTTTTAGGTTAGGCTATAGCTTTCGTGCGAGCGAGAGACGCGTAGAGGTGTGTCACAAACCAACGGTTTGGCGCATACGGACATTGAAATATTCGCACCAGCCCGAGGAGCCGGAAGTATTTATCCTATTGCCTACCGACACATGTTTACAGTTTATGAATAGTTTCACAGAAATAGTACTATTTCCACATAGTACAGTGCAATGTGATGTCCGAAATGGATGACAAAATTAGGTACTAGCACGAAATATATGCAAGGCAATATATGGTATATGTATAGCTTGGAAATTGTGAACGTTGCTCGCTCGCTCCGCTCGCTCGTAAAAATCTAGTCCAACCTCACAACCGATCGGACACGTTCGCAAATTTGAAATATGTCGCCATCATATGAAATACTCAACGCAATATGGATTGGTTTTAGGTTAGGCTATAGTTTTCGAGCGAGCGCAGCGAGCGAGAGACGCGTAAATGTGTGTCATAATCCAACGGTTTGGCACATACGGACATTGAAATATTCGCACCAGCCCGAGGAGCCGGAAGTATTTATCCTATTGCCTACCGACACATGTTTACAGTTTATGAATAGTTTCACATAAATAGTACTATTTCCTCATAGTACAGTGCAATGTGATGTCCGAAATGGCTGACAAAATTAGGTAATAACACGAAATATATGGAAGGCAATATAAGGTATATGTATAGCTTGGAAATTGTGACCGTTGCTCGATCGCTCCGCTCGCTCTTAAAAATCTAGTCCAACCTCACAACCGATCCCACACGTTCGCAAATTTGAAAAATGTCGCCACCATATCGAATAATGAACGGAAGATGGATTGGTTTTATGTTAGGCTATAGCTTTCGTGCGAGCGCAGCGAACGAGTGACGCGTAAAGGTGTGTCACAAACCATCGGTTTGGCACATACGGACATTGATATATTCGCACCAGCCCGAGGAGCCGGAAGTATTTATCCTATTGCCTACCGACACATGTTTACAGTTTATGAATAGTTTCACATAAATAGTACTATTTCCTCATAGTACAGTGCAATGTGATGTCCGAAATGGCTGACAAAATTAGGTAATAACACGAAATATATGGAAGGCAATATAAGGTATATATATAGCTTGGAAATTGTGACCGTTGCTCGCTCGCTCCGCTCGCTCGTAAAAATCTAGTCCAACCTCACAACCGATCCCACACGTTCGCAAATTTGAAATATGTCGCCACCATATCGAATAATGAACGGAAGATGGATTGGTTTTAGGTTAGGCTATAGCTTTCGTGCGAGCGCAGCGAACGAGAGACGCGTAAAGGTGTGTCACAAACCATCGGTTTGGCACATACGGACATTGATATATTCGCACCAGCCCGAGGAGCCGGAAGTCTTTATCCTATTGCCTTCTGACAAATGTTTACGGTTTACCAATAGTTTCACATAATTAGTACCGTTTCCTCATAGTACAGTGCAACGTGATGTCCGAAATGGCTGACAAAATTAGGTACAAGCACGAAATATATGCAAGACAATATATGGTATATGTATAGCTTGGAAATTGTGACCGTTGCTCGCTCGCTCCGCTCGCTCGTAAAAATCTAGTCCAACCCCACAACCGATCCGACACGTTCGCAAATTTGAAATATGTCGCCATCATATCGAATAATGAACGCAAGATGGATTGGTTTTAGGTTAGGCTATAGTTTTCGAGCGAGCGCAGCGAGCGAGAGCCGCGTATAGGTGTGTCATAAACCAACGGTTTGGCACATACGGACATTGAAATATTCGCACCAGCCCGAGGAGCCGGAAGTATTTATCCTATTGCCTACCGACACATGTTTACAGTTTATGAATAGTTTCACAAAAATAGTACTATTTCCACATAGTACAATGCAATGTGATGTCCGAAATGGCTGACAAAATTAGGTAATAACACGACATATATGCAAGGCAATATAAGGTGTATGTATAGGTTGGAAATTGTGATCGTTGCTCGCTCGCTCCGCTCGCTCGAAAAAATCTAGTCCAACCTCACAACCGATCCGTCACGTTCGCAAATTTGAAATATGTCGCCACCATATCGAATAATGAACGGAAGATGGATTGGTTTTAGGTTAGGCTATAGCTTTCGTGCGAGCGCAGCGTACGAGAGACGCGTAAAGGTGTGACACAAACCAACGGTTTGGCACATACGGACATTGAAATATTCGCACCAGCCCGAGGAGCCGGAAGTATTTATCCTATTGCCTACCGACACATGTTTACAGTTTATGAATAGTTTCACATAAATAGTACTATTTCCTCATAGTACAGTGCAATGTGATGTCCGAAATGGCTGACAAAATTAGGTAATAACACGAAATATATGGAAGGCAATATAAGGTATATGTATAGCTTGGAAATTGTGACCGTTGCTCGCTCGCTCCGCTCGCTCGTAAAAATCTAGTCCAACCTCACAACCGATCCCACACGTTCGCAAATTTGAAATATGTCGCCACCATATCGAATAATGAACGGAAGATGGATTGGTTTTAGGTTAGGCTATAGCTTTCGTGCGAGCGCAGCGAACGAGAGACGCGTAAAGGTGTGTCACAAACCATCGGTTTGGCACATACGGACATTGATATATTCGCACCAGCCCGAGGAGCCGGAAGTCTTTATCCTATTGCCTTCTGACAAATGTTTACGGTTTACCAATAGTTTCACATAATTAGTACCGTTTCCTCATTGTACAGTGCAACGTGATGTCCGAAATGGCTGACAAAATTAGGTACAAGCACGAAATATATGCAAGACAATATATGGTATATGTATAGCTTGGAAATTGTGACCGTTGCTCGCTCGCTCCGCTCGCTCGTAAAAATCTAGTCCAACCCCACAACCGATCCGACACGTTCGCAAATTTGAAATATGTCGCCATCATATCGAATAATGAACGCAAGATGGATTGGTTTTAGGTTAGGCTATAGTTTTCGAGCGAGCGCAGCGAGCGAGAGCCGCGTATAGGTGTGTCATAAACCAACGGTTTGGCACATACGGACATTGAAATATTCGCACCAGCCCGAGGAGCCGGAAGTCTTTATCCTATTGCCTTCTGACAAATGTTTACGGTTTACCAATAGTTTCACATAATTAGTACCGTTTCCTCATAGTACAGTGCAACGTGATGTCCGGAATGGCTGACAAAATTAGGTACAAGCACGAAATATATGCAAGACAATATATGGTATATGTATAGCTTGGAAATTGTGACCGTTGCTCGCTCGCTCCGCTCGCTCGAAAAAATCTAGTCCAACCTCACAACCGATCCGACACGTTCGCAAATTTGAAATATGTCGCCATCATATCGAATAATGAACGCAAGATGGATTGGTTTTAGGTTAGGCTATAGTTTTCGAGCGAGCGCAGCGAGCGAGAGCCGCGTATAGGTGTGTCATAATCCAACGGTTCGGCACATACGGACATTGAAATATTCGCACCAGCCCGAGGAGCCGGTAGTATTTATCCTATTGCCTACCGACACATGTTTACAGTTTATGAATAGTTTCACATAAATAGTACTATTTCCACATAGTACAATGCAATGTGATGTCCGAAATCGCTGACAAAATTAGGTAATAACACGACATATATGCAAGGCAATATAAGGTGTATGTATAGGTTGGAAATTGTGATCGTTGCTCGCTCGCTCCGCTCGCTCGAAAAAATCTAGTCCAACCTCACAACCGATCCGTCACGTTCGCAAATTTGAAATATGTCGCCACCATATCGAATAATGAACGGAAGATGGATTGGTTTTAGGTTAGGCTATAGCTTTCGTGCGAGCGCAGCGTACGAGAGACGCGTAAAGGTGTGTCACAAACCAACGGTTTGGCACATACGGACATTGAAATATTCGCACCAGCCCGAGGAGCCGGAAGTCTTTATCCTATTGCCTTCTGACAAATGTTTACGGTTTACCAATAGTTTCACATAATTAGTACCGTTTCCTCATAGTACAGTGCAACGTGATGTCCGGAATGGCTGACAAAATTAGGTACAAGCACGAAATATATGCAAGACAATATATGGTATATGTATAGCTTGGAAATTGTGACCGTTGCTCGCTCGCTCCGCTCGCTCGAAAAAATCTAGTCCAACCTCACAACCGATCCGACACGTTCGCAAATTTGAAATATGTCGCCATCATATCGAATAATGAACGCAAGATGGATTGGTTTTAGGTTAGGCTATAGTTTTCGAGCGAGCGCCGCGAGCGAGAGACGCGTAAATGTGTGTCATAATCCAACGGTTCGGCACATACGGACATTGAAATATTCGCACCAGCCCGAGGACCCGGAAGTATTTATCCTATTGCCTACCGACACATGTTTACAGTTTATGAATAGTTTCACATAAATAGTACTATTTCCTCATAGTACAGTGCAATGTGATGTCCGAAATGGCTGACAAAATTAGGTAATAACACGAAATATATGGAAGGCAATATAAGGTATATGTATAGCTTGGAAATTGTGACCGTTGCTCGCTCGCTCCGCTCGCTCGTAAAAATCTAGTCCAACCTCACAACCGATCCCACACGTTCGCAAATTTGAAAAATGTCGCCACCATATCGAATAATGAACGGAAGATGGATTGGTTTTATGTTAGGCTATAGCTTTCGTGCGAGCGCAGCGAACGAGTGACGCGTAAAGGTGTGTCACAAACCATCGGTTTGGCACATACGGACATTGATATATTCGCACCAGCCCGAGGAGCCGGAAGTATTTATCCTATTGCCTACCGACACATGTTTACAGTTTATGAATAGTTTCACATAAATAGTACTATTTCCTCATAGTACAGTGCAATGTGATGTCCGAAATGGCTGACAAAATTAGGTAATAACACGAAATATATGGAAGGCAATATAAGGTATATATATAGCTTGGAAATTGTGACCGTTGCTCGCTCGCTCCGCTCGCTCGTAAAAATCTAGTCCAACCTCACAACCGATCCCACACGTTCGCAAATTTGAAATATGTCGCCACCATATCGAATAATGAACGGAAGATGGATTGGTTTTAGGTTAGGCTATAGCTTTCGTGCGAGCGCAGCGAACGAGAGACGCGTAAAGGTGTGTCACAAACCATCGGTTTGGCACATACGGACATTGATATATTCGCACCAGCCCGAGGAGCCGGAAGTCTTTATCCTATTGCCTTCTGACAAATGTTTACGGTTTACCAATAGTTTCACATAATTAGTACCGTTTCCTCATAGTACAGTGCAACGTGATGTCCGAAATGGCTGACAAAATTAGGTACAAGCACGAAATATATGCAAGACAATATATGGTATATGTATAGCTTGGAAAATGTGACCGTTGCTCGCTCGCTCCGCTCGCTCGTAAAAATCTAGTCCAACCCCACAACCGATCCGACACGTTCGCAAATTTGAAATATGTCGCCATCATATCGAATAATGAACGCAAGATGGATTGGTTTTAGGTTAGGCTATAGTTTTCGAGCGAGCGCAGCGAGCGAGAGCCGCGTATAGGTGTGTCATAAACCAACGGTTTGGCACATACGGACATTGAAATATTCGCACCAGCCCGAGGAGCCGGAAGTATTTATCCTATTGCCTACCGACACATGTTTACAGTTTATGAATAGTTTCACAAAAATAGTACTATTTCCACATAGTACAATGCAATGTGATGTCCGAAATGGCTGACAAAATTAGGTAATAACACGACATATATGCAAGGCAATATAAGGTGTATGTATAGGTTGGAAATTGTGATCGTTGCTCGCTCGCTCCGCTCGCTCGAAAAAATCTAGTCCAACCTCACAACCGATCCGTCACGTTCGCAAATTTGAAATATGTCGCCACCATATCGAATAATGAACGGAAGATGGATTGGTTTTAGGTTAGGCTATAGCTTTCGTGCGAGCGCAGCGTACGAGAGACGCGTAAAGGTGTGACACAAACCAACGGTTTGGCACATACGGACATTGAAATATTCGCACCAGCCCGAGGAGCCGGAAGTATTTATCCTATTGCCTACCGACACATGTTTACAGTTTATGAATAGTTTCACATAAATAGTACTATTTCCTCATAGTACAGTGCAATGTGATGTCCGAAATGGCTGACAAAATTAGGTAATAACACGAAATATATGGAAGGCAATATAAGGTATATGTATAGCTTGGAAATTGTGACCGTTGCTCGCTCGCTCCGCTCGCTCGTAAAAATCTAGTCCAACCTCACAACCGATCCCACACGTTCGCAAATTTGAAATATGTCGCCACCATATCGAATAATGAACGGAAGATGGATTGGTTTTAGGTTAGGCTATAGCTTTCGTGCGAGCGCAGCGTACGAGAGACGCGTAAAGGTGTGACACAAACCAACGGTTTGGCACATACGGACATTGAAATATTCGCACGAGCCCGAGGAGCCGGAAGTATTTATCCTATTGCCTACCGACACATGTTTACAGTTTATGAATAGTTTCACATAAATAGTACTATTTCCTCATAGTACAGTGCAATGTGATGTCCGAAATGGCTGACAAAATTAGGTAATAACACGAAATATATGGAAGGCAATATAAGGTATATGTATAGCTTGGAAATTGTGACCGTTGCTCGCTCGCTCCGCTCGCTCGTAAAAATCTAGTCCAACCTCACAACCGATCCCACACGTTCGCAAATTTGAAATATGTCGCCACCATATCGAATAATGAACGGAAGATGGATTGGTTTTAGGTTAGGCTATAGCTTTCGTGCGAGCGCAGCGAACGAGAGACGCGTAAAGGTGTGTCACAAACCATCGGTTTGGCACATACGGACATTGATATATTCGCACCAGACCGAGGAGCCGGAAGTCTTTATCCTATTGCCTTCTGACAAATGTTTACGGTTTACCAATAGTTTCACATAATTAGTACCGTTTCCTCATAGTACAGTGCAACGTGATGTCCGAAATGGCTGACAAAATTAGGTACAAGCACGAAATATATGCAAGACAATATATGGTATATGTATAGCTTGGAAATTGTGACCGTTGCTCGCTCGCTCCGCTCGCTCGTAAAAATCTAGTCCAACCCCACAACCGATCCGACACGTTCGCAAATTTGAAATATGTCGCCATCATATCGAATAATGAACGCAAGATGGATTGGTTTTAGGTTAGGCTATAGTTTTCGAGCGAGCGCAGCGAGCGAGAGCCGCGTATAGGTGTGTCATAAACCAACGGTTTGGCACATACGGACATTGAAATATTCGCACCAGCCCGAGGAGCCGGAAGTATTTATCCTATTGCCTACCGACACATGTTTACAGTTTATGAATAGTTTCATATAAATAGTACTATTTCCACACAGTACAATGCAATGTGATGTCCGAAATGGCTGACAAAATTAGGTAATAACACGACATATATGCAAGGCAATATAAGGTGTATGTATAGGTTGGAAATTGTGATCGTTGCTCGCTCGCTCCGCTCGCTCGAAAAAATCTAGTCCAACCTCACAACCAATCCGACACGTTCGCAAATTTGAAATATGTCGCCACCATATCGAATAATGAACGGAAGATGGATTGGTTTTAGGTTAGGCTATAGCTTTCGTGCGAGCGCAGCGAACGAGAGGCGCGTAAAGGTGTGTCACAAACCATCGGTTTGGCACATACGGACATTGATATATTCGCACCAGCCCGAGGAGCCGGAAGTCTTTATCCTATTGCTACTGACGAATATTTACAGTTTACCAATAGTTTCACATAAATAGTACTATTTCCACATAGTACAGTACAATGTGATGTCCGAAATGGCTGACAAAATTAGGTAATAACACGAAATATATGCAAGGCAATATATGGTATTTGTATAGCTTTGATGTTGTGACCGTTGCTCGCTCGCTCCGCTCGCTCGTAAAAATCTATTCCACCCTCACAACCGATCCGACACGTTCGCAAATTTGAAATATGTCGCCACCATATCGAATAATGAACGGAAGATGGATTGGTTTTAGGTTAGGCTATAGCTTTCGTGCGAGCGCAGCGAGCGAGAGACGCGTAAAGGTGTGTCACAAACCAACGGTTTGGCACATACGGACATTGAAATATTCGCACCAGCCCGAGGAGCCGGAAGTCTTTATCCTGTTGTCTACCGACACATGTTTACAGTTTACGAATAGTTTCACATAAATAGAACTATCTCCACATAGTACAGTGCAATGTGATGTCCGAAATGGATGACAAGATTAGGTACTAGCACGAAATATATGCAAGGCAATATATGGTATATGTATAGCTTGGAAATTGTGACCGTTGCTCGCTCGCTCCGCTCGCTCGTAGAAATCTAGTCCAACCTCACAACCGATCCGACACGTTCGCAAATTTGAAATATGTCGCCATCATATGAAATACTCAACTCAATATGGATTGGTTTTAGGTTAGGCTATAGTTTTCGAGCGAGCGCAGCGAGCGAGAGACGCGTAAAGGTGTGTCATAAACCAACGGTTTGGCACATACGGACATTGAAATATTCGCACCAGCCCGAGGAGCCGGAAATCTTTATCCTATTGCTACTGACGAATGTTTACAGTTTACCAATAGTTTCACATAAATAGAACTATTTCCACATAGTACAATGCAATGTGATGTCCGAAATGGATGACAAAATTAGGTACTAGCACGAAATATATGCAAGGCAATATATGGTATATGTATAGCTTGGAAATTGTGACCGTTGCTCGCTCGCTCCGCTCGCTCGTAAAAATCTAGTCCAACCTCACAACCGATCCGACACGTTCGCAAATTTGAAATATGTCGCCATCATATCGAATAATGAACGCAAGGTGGATTGCTTTTAGGTTAGGCTATAGTTTTCGAGCGAGCGCGGCGAGCGAGAGATGCGTAAAGGTGTGTCATAAACCAACGGTTTGGCACATACGGACATTGAAATATTCGCACCAGCCCGATGAGCCGGAAGTATTTATCCTATTGCCTACCGACACATGTTTACAGTTTATGAATAGTTTCACATAAATAGTACTATTTCCACATAGTACAGTGCAATGTGATGTCCGAAATGGATGACAAAATTAGGTACTAGCACGAAATATATGCAAGGCAATATATGGTATATGTATAGCTTGGAAATTGTGACCGTTGCTCGCTCGCTCCGCTCGCTCGTAAAAATCTAGTCCAACCTCACAACCGATCGGACACGTTCGCAAATTTGAAATATGTCGCCATCATATGAAATACTCAACTCAATATGGATTGTTTTTAGGTTAGGCTATAGTTTTCGAGCGAGCGCAGCGAGCGAGAGACGCGTAAAGGTGTGTCATAAACCAACGGTTTGGCACATACGGACATTGAAATATTCGCACCAGCCCGAGGAGCCGGAAGTCTTTATCCTATTGCTACTGACGAATGTTTACAGTTTACCAATAGTTTCACATAAATAGTACTATTTCCACATAGTACAGTACAATGTGATGTCCGAAATGGCTGACAAAATTAGGTAATAACACGAAATATATGCAAGGCAATATATGGCATTTGTATAGCTTTGATGTTGTGACCGTTGCTCGCTCGCTCCGCTCGCTCGTAAAAATCTAATCCACCCTCACAACCGATCCGACACGTTCGCAAATTTGAAATATGTCGCCACCATATCGAATAATGAACGGAAGATGGATTGGTTTTAGGTTAGGCTATAGCTTTCGTGCGAGCGAGAGACGCGTAGAGGTGTGTCACAAACCAACGGTTTGGCGCATACGGACATTGAAATATTCGCACCAGCCCGAGGAGCCGGAAGTATTTATCCTATTGCCTACCGACACATGTTTACAGTTTATGAATAGTTTCACAGAAATAGTACTATTTCCACATAGTACAGTGCAATGTGATGTCCGAAATGGATGACAAAATTAGGTACTAGCACGAAATATATGCAAGGCAATATATGGTATATGTATAGCTTGGAAATTGTGAACGTTGCTCGCTCGCTCCGCTCGCTCGTAAAAATCTAGTCCAACCTCACAACCGATCGGACACGTTCGCAAATTTGAAATATGTCGCCATCATATGAAATACTCAACGCAATATGGATTGGTTTTAGGTTAGGCTATAGTTTTCGAGCGAGCGCAGCGAGCGAGAGACGCGTAAATGTGTGTCATAATCCAACGGTTTGGCACATACGGACATTGAAATATTCGCACCAGCCCGAGGAGCCGGAAGTATTTATCCTATTGCCTACCGACACATGTTTACAGTTTATGAATAGTTTCACATAAATAGTACTATTTCCTCATAGTACAGTGCAATGTGATGTCCGAAATGGCTGACAAAATTAGGTAATAACACGAAATATATGGAAGGCAATATAAGGTATATGTATAGCTTGGAAATTGTGACCGTTGCTCGCTCGCTCCGCTCGCTCTTAAAAATCTAGTCCAACCTCACAACCGATCCCACACGTTCGCAAATTTGAAAAATGTCGCCACCATATCGAATAATGAACGGAAGATGGATTGGTTTTATGTTAGGCTATAGCTTTCGTGCGAGCGCAGCGAACGAGTGACGCGTAAAGGTGTGTCACAAACCATCGGTTTGGCACATACGGACATTGATATATTCGCACCAGCCCGAGGAGCCGGAAGTATTTATCCTATTGCCTACCGACACATGTTTACAGTTTATGAATAGTTTCACATAAATAGTACTATTTCCTCATAGTACAGTGCAATGTGATGTCCGAAATGGCTGACAAAATTAGGTAATAACACGAAATATATGGAAGGCAATATAAGGTATATATATAGCTTGGAAATTGTGACCGTTGCTCGCTCGCTCCGCTCGCTCGTAAAAATCTAGTCCAACCTCACAACCGATCCCACACGTTCGCAAATTTGAAATATGTCGCCACCATATCGAATAATGAACGGAAGATGGATTGGTTTTAGGTTAGGCTATAGCTTTCGTGCGAGCGCAGCGAACGAGAGACGCGTAAAGGTGTGTCACAAACCATCGGTTTGGCACATACGGACATTGATATATTCGCACCAGCCCGAGGAGCCGGAAGTCTTTATCCTATTGCCTTCTGACAAATGTTTACGGTTTACCAATAGTTTCACATAATTAGTACCGTTTCCTCATAGTACAGTGCAACGTGATGTCCGAAATGGCTGACAAAATTAGGTACAAGCACGAAATATATGCAAGACAATATATGGTATATGTATAGCTTGGAAATTGTGACCGTTGCTCGCTCGCTCCGCTCGCTCGTAAAAATCTAGTCCAACCCCACAACCGATCCGACACGTTCGCAAATTTGAAATATGTCGCCATCATATCGAATAATGAACGCAAGATGGATTGGTTTTAGGTTAGGCTATAGTTTTCGAGCGAGCGCAGCGAGCGAGAGCCGCGTATAGGTGTGTCATAAACCAACGGTTTGGCACATACGGACATTGAAATATTCGCACCAGCCCGAGGAGCCGGAAGTATTTATCCTATTGCCTACCGACACATGTTTACAGTTTATGAATAGTTTCACAAAAATAGTACTATTTCCACATAGTACAATGCAATGTGATGTCCGAAATGGCTGACAAAATTAGGTAATAACACGACATATATGCAAGGCAATATAAGGTGTATGTATAGGTTGGAAATTGTGATCGTTGCTCGCTCGCTCCGCTCGCTCGAAAAAATCTAGTCCAACCTCACAACCGATCCGTCACGTTCGCAAATTTGAAATATGTCGCCACCATATCGAATAATGAACGGAAGATGGATTGGTTTTAGGTTAGGCTATAGCTTTCGTGCGAGCGCAGCGTACGAGAGACGCGTAAAGGTGTGACACAAACCAACGGTTTGGCACATACGGACATTGAAATATTCGCACCAGCCCGAGGAGCCGGAAGTATTTATCCTATTGCCTACCGACACATGTTTACAGTTTATGAATAGTTTCACATAAATAGTACTATTTCCTCATAGTACAGTGCAATGTGATGTCCGAAATGGCTGACAAAATTAGGTAATAACACGAAATATATGGAAGGCAATATAAGGTATATGTATAGCTTGGAAATTGTGACCGTTGCTCGCTCGCTCCGCTCGCTCGTAAAAATCTAGTCCAACCTCACAACCGATCCCACACGTTCGCAAATTTGAAATATGTCGCCACCATATCGAATAATGAACGGAAGATGGATTGGTTTTAGGTTAGGCTATAGCTTTCGTGCGAGCGCAGCGAACGAGAGACGCGTAAAGGTGTGTCACAAACCATCGGTTTGGCACATACGGACATTGATATATTCGCACCAGCCCGAGGAGCCGGAAGTCTTTATCCTATTGCCTTCTGACAAATGTTTACGGTTTACCAATAGTTTCACATAATTAGTACCGTTTCCTCATAGTACAGTGCAACGTGATGTCCGAAATGGCTGACAAAATTAGGTACAAGCACGAAATATATGCAAGACAATATATGGTATATGTATAGCTTGGAAATTGTGACCGTTGCTCGCTCGCTCCGCTCGCTCGTAAAAATCTAGTCCAACCCCACAACCGATCCGACACGTTCGCAAATTTGAAATATGTCGCCATCATATCGAATAATGAACGCAAGATGGATTGGTTTTAGGTTAGGCTATAGTTTTCGAGCGAGCGCAGCGAGCGAGAGCCGCGTATAGGTGTGTCATAAACCAACGGTTTGGCACATACGGACATTGAAATATTCGCACCAGCCCGAGGAGCCGGAAGTATTTATGATATTGCCTACCGACACATGTTTACAGTTTATGAATAGTTTCATATAAATAGTACTATTTCCACACAGTACAATGCAATGTGATGTCCGAAATGGCTGACAAAATTAGGTAATAACACGACATATATGCAAGGCAATATAAGGTGTATGTATAGGTTGGAAATTGTGATCGTTGCTCGCTCGCTCCGCTCGCTCGAAAAAATCTAGTCCAACCTCACAACCAATCCGACACGTTCGCAAATTTGAAATATGTCGCCACCATATCGAATAATGAACGGAAGATGGATTGGTTTTAGGTTAGGCTATAGCTTTCGTGCGAGCGCAGCGAACGAGAGGCGCGTAAAGGTGTGTCACAAACCATCGGTTTGGCACATACGGACATTGATATATTCGCACCAGCCCGAGGAGCCGGAAGTCTTTATCCTATTGCCTTCTGACAAATGTTTACGGTTTACCAATAGTTTCACATAATGAGTACCGTTTCCTCATAGTACAGTGCAACGTGATGTCCGAAATGGCTGACAAAATTAGGTACAAGCACGAAATATATGCAAGACAATATATGGTATATGTATAGCTTGGAAATTGTGACCGTTGCTCGCTTGCTCCGCTCGCTCGTAAAAATCTAGTCCAACCCCACAACCGATCCGACACGTTCGCAAATTTGAAATATGTCGCCATCATATCGAATAATGATCGGAAGATGGATTGGTTTTAGGTTAGGCTATAGTTTTCGAGCGAGCGCAGCGAGCGAGAGACGCGTAAAGGTGTATCATAAACCAACGGTTTGGCACACACGGACATTGAAATATTCGCACCAGCCCGAGGAGCCGGAAGTATTTATCCTATTGCCTACCGACACATGTTTACAGTTTATGAATAGTTTCTCATAAATAGTACTATTTCCTCATAGTACAGTGCAATGTGATGTCCGAAATGGCTGACAAAATTAGGTAATAACACGAAATATATGGAAGGCAATATAAGGTATATGTATAGCTTGGAAATTGTGACCGTTGCTCGCTCGCTCCGCTCGCTCGTAAAAATCTAGTCCAACCTCACAACCGATCCCACACGTTCGCAAATTTGAAATATGTCGCCACCATATCGAATAATGAACAGAAGATGGATTGGTTTTAGGTTAGGCTATAGTTTTCGAGCGAGCGCCGCGAGCGAGAGACGCATAAAGGTGTGTCATAAACCAACGGTTTGGCGCATACGGACATTGAAATATTCGCACCAGCCCGAGGAGCCGGAAGTATTTATCCTATTGCCTACCGACACATGTTTACAGTTTATGAATAGTTTCACAGAAATAGTACTATTTCCACATAGTACAGTGCAATGTGATGTCCGAAATGGATGACAAAATTAGGTACTAGCACGAAATATATGCAAGGCAATATATGGTATATGTATAGCTTGGAAATTGTGAACGTTGCTCGCTCGCTCCGCTCGCTCGTAAAAATCTAGTCCAACCTCACAACCGATCGGACACGTTCGCAAATTTGAAATATGTCGCCATCATATGAAATACTCAACGCAATATGGATTGGTTTTAGGTTAGGCTATAGTTTTCGAGCGAGCGCAGCGAGCGAGAGACGCGTAAAGGTGTGTTATAAACCAACGGTTTGGCACATACGGACATTGAAATATTCGCACCAGCCCGAGGAGCCGGAAGTCTTTATCCTATTGCTACTGACGAATGTTTACGGTTTACCAATAGTTTCACATAAATAGTACTATTTCCACATAGTACAGTACAATGTGATGTCCGAAATGGCTGACAAAATTAGGTAATAACACGAAATATATGCAAGCAATATATGGTATTTGTATAGCTTTGATGTTGTGACCGTTGCTCGCTCGCTCCGCTCGCTCGTAAAAATCTATTCCACCCTCACAACCGATCCGACACGTTCGCAAATTTGAAATATGTCGCCACCATATCGAATAATGAACGGAAGATGGATTGGTTTTAGGTTAGGCTATAGCTTTCGTGCGAGCGCAGCGAGCGAGAGACGCGTAAAGGTGTGTCACAAACCAACGGTTTGGCACATACGGACATTGAAATATTCGCACCAGCCCGAGGAGCCGGAAGTCTTTATCCTGTTGTCTACCGACACATGTTTACAGTTTACGAATAGTTTCACATAAATAGAACTATTTCCACATAGTACAGTGCAATGTGATGTCCGAAATGGATGACAAAATTAGGTACTAGCACGAAATATATGCAAGGCAATATATGGTATATGTATAGCTTGGAAATTGTGACCGTTGCTCGCTCGCTCCGCTCGCTCGTAGAAATCTAGTCCAACCTCACAACCGATCCGACACGTTCGCAAATTTGAAATATGTCGCCATCATATGAAATACTCAACTCAATATGGATTGGTTTTAGGTTAGGCTATAGTTTTCGAGCGAGCGCAGCGAGCGAGAGACGCGTAAAGGTGTGTCATAAACCAACGGTTTGGCACATACGGACATTGAAATATTCGCACCAGCCCGAGGAGCCGGAAATCTTTATCCTATTGCTACTGACGAATGTTTACAGTTTACCAATAGTTTCACATAAATAGAACTATTTCCACATAGTACAGTGCAATGTGATGTCCGAAATGGATGACAAAATTAGGTACTAGCACGAAATATATGCAAGGCAATATATGGTATATGTATAGCTTGGAAATTGTGACCGTTGCTCGCTCGCTCCGCTCGCTCGTAAAAATCTAGTCCAACCTCACAACCGATCCGACACGTTCGCAAATTTGAAATATGTCGCCATCATATCGAATAATGAACGCAAGGTGGATTGCTTTTAGGTTAGGCTATAGTTTTCGAGCGAGCGCGGCGAGCGAGAGATGCGTAAAGGTGTGTCATAAACCAACGGTTTGGCACATACGGACATTGAAATATTCGCACCAGCCCGATGAGCCGGAAGTATTTATCCTATTGCCTACCGACACATGTTTACAGTTTATGAATAGTTTCACATAAATAGTACTATTTCCACATAGTACAGTGCAATGTGATGTCCGAAATGGATGACAAAATTAGGTACTAGCACGAAATATATGCAAGGCAATATATGGTATATGTATAGCTTGGAAATTGTGACCGTTGCTCGCTCGCTCCGCTCGCTCGTAAAAATCTAGTCCAACCTCACAACCGATCGGACACGTTCGCAAATTTGAAATATGTCGCCATCATATGAAATACTCAACTCAATATGGATTGGTTTTAGGTTAGGCTATAGTTTTCGAGCGAGCGCAGCGAGCGAGAGACGCGTAAAGGTGTGTCACAAACCAACGGTTTGGCACATACGGACATTGGAATATTCGCACCAGCCCGATGAGCCGGAAGTATTTATCCTATTGCCTACCGACACATGTTTACAGTTTATGAATAGTTTCACATAAATAGTACCATATCCACATAGTACAGTGCAATGTAATGTCCGAAATGGATGACAAAATTAGATACTAGCACGAAATATATGCAAGGCAATATATGGTATTTGTATAGCTTTGATGTTGTGACCGTTGCTCGCTCGCTCCGCTCGCTCGTAAAAATCTAGTCCACCCTCACAACCGATCCGACACGTTCGCAAATTAGAAATATGTCGCAACCATATCGAATAATGAACGGAAGATGGATTGGTTTTAGATTAGGCTATCGCTTTCGTGCGAGCGCAGCGAGCGAGAGACGCGTAAAGGTGTGTCACAAACCAACGGTTTGGCACATACGGACATTGGAATATTCGCACCAGCCCGAGGAGCCGGAAGTATTTATCCTATTGCCTACCGACACATGTTTACAGTTTATGAATAGTTTCACATAAATAGTACCATATCCACATAGTACAGTGCAATGTAATGTCCGAAATGGATGACAAAATTAGGTACTAGCACGAAATATATGCAAGGCAATATATGGTATATGTATAGCTTGGAAATTGTGACCGTTGCTCGCTCGCTCCGCTCGCTCGTAAAAATCTAGTCCAACCTCACAACCGATCCGACACGTTCGCAAATTTGAAATATGTCGCCATCATATCGAATAATGAAC
Organism: Bombus affinis; assembly: GCF_024516045.1. NCBI lineage: Eukaryota > Metazoa > Arthropoda > Insecta > Hymenoptera > Apidae > Bombus > Bombus affinis. Next base: position 29,993 of record NW_026109286.1, read on the forward strand.
GCAAGGTGGATTGCTTTTAGGTTAGGCTATAGTTTTCGAGCGAGCGCGGCGAGCGAGAGATGCGTAAAGGTGTGTCATAAACCAACGGTTTGGCACATACGGACATTGAAATATTCGCACCAGCCCGATGAGCCGGAAGTATTTATCCTATTGCCTACCGACACATGTTTACAGTTTATGAATAGTTTCACATAAATAGTACTATTTCCACATAGTACAGTGCAATGTGATGTCCGAAATGGATGACAAAATTAGGTACTAGCACGAAATATATGCAAGGCAATATATGGTATATGTATAGCTTGGAAATTGTGACCGTTGCTCGCTCGCTCCGCTCGCTCGTAAAAATCTAGTCCAACCTCACAACCGATCGGACACGTTCGCAAATTTGAAATATGTCGCCATCATATGAAATACTCAACTCAATATGGATTGGTTTTAGGTTAGGCTATAGTTTTCGAGCGAGCGCAGCGAGCGAGAGACGCGTAAAGGTGTGTCATAAACCAACGGTTTGGCACATACGGACATTGAAATATTCGCACCAGCCCGAGGAGCCGGAAGTCTTTATCCTATTGCTACTGACGAATGTTTACAGTTTACCAATAGTTTCACATAAATAGTACTATTTCCACATAGTACAGTACAATGTGATGTCCGAAATGGCTGACAAAATTAGGTAATAACACGAAATATATGCAAGGCAATATATGGCATTTGTATAGCTTTGATGTTGTGACCGTTGCTCGCTCGCTCCACTCGCTCGTAAAAATCTAATCCACCCTCACAACCGATCCGACACGTTCGCAAATTTGAAATATGTCGCCACCATATCGAATAATGAACGGAAGATGGATTGGTTTTAGGTTAGGCTATAGCTTTCGTGCGAGCGAGAGACGCGTAGAGGTGTGTCACAAACCAACGGTTTGGCACATACGGACATTGAAATATTCGCACCAGCCCGAGGAGCCGGAAGTCTTTTTCCTGTTGTCTACCGACACATGTTTACAGTTTACGAATAGTTTCACATAAATAGTACTATTTCCACATAGTACAGTGCAATGTGATGTCCGAAATGGATGACAAAATTAGGTACTAGCACGAAATATATGCAAGGCAATATATGGTATATGTATAGCTTGGAAATTGTGACCGTTGCTCGCTCGCTCCGCTCGCTCATAAAAATCTAGTCCAACCTCACAACCGATCCGACACGTTCGCAAATTTGAAATTTGTCGCCATCATATCGAATAATGAACGCAAGGTGGATTGGTTTTAGGTTAGGCTATAGTTGTCGAGCGAGCGCAGCGAGCGAGAGATGCGTAAAGGTGTGTCATAAACCAACGGTTTGGCACATACGGACATTGAAATATTCGCACCAGCCCGAGGAGCCGGAAATCTTTATCCTATTGCTACTGACGAATGTTTACAGTTTACCAATAGTTTCACATAAATAGTACTATTTCCGCATAGTACAGTACAATGTGATGTCCGAAATGGCTGACAAAATTAGGTAATAACACGAAATATATGCAAGGCAATATATGGCATTTGTATAGCTTTGATGTTGTGACCGTTGCTCGCTCGCTCCGCTCGCTCGTAAAAATCTAGTCCACCCTCACAACCGATCCGACACGTTCGCAAATTTGAAATATGTCGCCATCATATCGAATAATGAACGCAAGGTGGATTGGTTTTAGTTTAGGCTATAGTTTTCGAGCGAGCGCAGAGAGCGAGAGACGCGTAAAGGTGTGTCATAAACCAACGGTTTGGCACATACGGACATTGAAATATTCGCACCAGCCCGAGGAGCCGGAAGTCTTTATCCTATTGCTACTGACGAATGTTTACAGTTTACCAATAGTTTCACATAAATAGTACTATTTCCACATAGTACAGTGCAATGTGATGTCCGAAATGGATGACAAAATTAGGTACTAGCACGAAATATATGCAAGGCAATATATGGTATATGTATAGCTTGGAAATTGTGACCGTTGCCTCGCTCGCTCCGCTCGCTCGTAAAAATCTAGTCCAACCTCACAACCGATCGGACACGTTCGCAAATTTGAAATATGTCGCCATCATATGAAATACTCAACTCAATATGGATTGGTTTTGGGTTAGGCTATAGTTTTCGAGCGAGCGCAGCGAGCGAGAGACGCGTAAAGGTGTGTCATAAACCAACGGTTTGGCACATACGGACATTGAAATATTCGCACCAGCCCGAGGAGCCGGAAGTCTTTATCCTATTGCTACTGACGAATGTTTACAGTTTACCAATAGTTTCACATAAATAGTACTATTTCCACATAGTACAGTACAATGTGATGTCCGAAATGGCTGACAAAATTAGGTAATAACACGAAATATATGCAAGGCAATATATGGCATTTGTATAGCTTTGATGTTGTGACCGTTGCTCGCTCGCTCCGCTCGCTCGTAAAAATCTAGTCCAACCTCACAACCGATCCGACACGTTCGCAAATTTGAAATATGTCGCCACCATATCGAATAATGAACGGAAGTTGGATTTTTTTTAGGTTAGGCTACAGCTTTCGTGCGAGCGAGAGACGCGTAAAGGTGTGTCACAAACCAACGGTTTGGCACATACGGACATTGAAATATTCGCACCAGCCCGAGGAGCCGGAAGTCTTTATCCTGTTGTCTACCGACACATGTTTACAGTTTACGAATAGTTTCACATAAATAGTACTATTTCCACATAGTACAGTGCAATGTGATGTCCGAAATGGATGACAAAATTAGGTACTAGCACGAAATATATGCAAGGCAATATATGGTATATGTATAGCTTGGAAATTGTGACCGTTGCTCGCTCGCTCCGCTCGCTCATAAAAATCTAGTCCAACTTCACAACCGATCCGACACGTTCGCAAATTTGAAATATGTCGCCATCATATCGAATAATGAACGCAAGGTGGATTGGTTTTAGGTTAGGCTATAGTTGTCGAGCGAGCGCAGCGAGCGAGAGATGCGTAAAGGTGTGTCATAAACCAACGGTTTGGCACATACGGACATTGAAATATTCGCACCAGCCCGAGGAGCCGGAAATCTTTATCCTATTGCTACTGACGAATGTTTACGGTTTACCAATAGTTTCACATAAATAGTACTATTTCCACATTGTACAGTACAATGTGATGTCCGAAATGGCTGACAAAATTAGGTAATAACACGAAATATATGCAAGGCAATATATGGCATTTGTATAGCTTTGATGTTGTGACGGTTGCTCGCTCGCTCCGCTCGCTCGTAAAAATCTAGTTCACCCTCACAACCGATCCGACACGTTCGCAAATTTGAAATATGTCGCCATCATATCGAATAATGAACGCAAGGTGGATTGGTTTTAGGTTAGGCTATAGTTTTCGAGCGAGCGCAGCGAGCGAGAGGCGTAAAGGAGTGTCATAAACCAACGGTTTGGCTCATAAGGACATTGAAATATTCGCACCAGCCCGAGGAGCCGGAAGTCTTTATCCTATTGCTACTGACGAATGTTTACAGTTTACCAATAGTTTCACATAAATAGTACTATTTCCACATAGTACAGTGCAATGTGATGTCCGAAATGGCTGACAAAATTAGGTAACAACACGAAATATATGCAAGGCAATATATGGTATTTGTATAGCTTTGATGTTGTGACCGTTGCTCGCACGCTCCGCTCGCTCGTAAAAATCTAGTCCACCCTCACAACCGATCCGACACGTTCGCAAATTTGAAATATGTCGCCACCATATCGAATAATGAACGGAAGATGGATTGGTTTTAGGTCAGGCTATAGCTTTCGTGCGAGCGAGAGACGCGTAAAGGTGTGTCACAAACCAACGGTTTGGCACATACGGACATTGAAATATTCGCACCAGCCCGAGGAGCCGGAAGTCTTTATCCTGTTGTCTACCGACACATGTTTACAGTTTACGAATAGTTTCACATAAATAGTACTATTTCCACATAGTACAGTGCAATGGGATGTCCGAAATGGATGACAAAATTAGGTATTAGCACGAAATATATGCAAGGCAATATATGGTATATGTATAGCTTGGAAATTGTGACCGTTGCTCGCTCGTTCCGCTCGCTCGTAAAAATCTAGTCCAACCTCACAACCGATCCGACACGTTCGCAAATTTGAAATATGTCGCCATCATATCGAATAATGAACGCAAGGTGGATTGGTTTTAGGTTAGGCTATAGTTTTCGAGCGAGCGCAGCGAGCGAGAGATGCGTAAAGGTGTGTCATAAACCAACGGTTTGGCACATACGGACATTGAAATATTCGCACCAGCCCGAGGAGCCGGAAGTCAGTATCCTATTGCTACTGACGAATGTTTACAGTTTACCAATAGTTTCACATAAATAGTACTATTTCCACATAGTACAGTACAATGTGATGTCCGAAATGGCTGACAAAATTAGGTAATAACACGAAATATATGCAAGGCAATATATGGTATTTGTATAGCCTGGAAATTGTGACCGTTGCTCGCTCGCTCCGCTCGCTCGTAAAAATCTAGTCCAACCTCACAACCGATCCGACACGTTCGCAAATTTGAAATATGTCGCCATCATATCGAATAATGAACGGAAGATGGATTGGTTTTAGGTTAGGCTATAGCTTTCGTGCGAGCGCAGCGAGCGAGAGACGCGTAAAGGTGTGTCACAAACCAACGGTTTGGCACATACGGACATTGAAATATTCGCACCAGCCCGAGGAACCGGAAGTCTTTATCCTGTTGTCCACCGACACATGTTTACAGTTTACGAATAGTTTCACATAAATAGTACTATTTCCACATAGTACAGTGCAATGTGATGTCCGAAATGGATGACAAAATTAGGTACTAGCACGAAATATATGCAAGGCAATATATGGTATATGTATAGCTTGGAAATTGTGACCGTTGCTCGCTCGCTCCGCTCGCTCGTAAAAATCTAGTCCAACCTCACAACCGATCCGACACGTTCGCAAATTTGAAATATGTCGCCATCATATCGAATAATGAACGCAAGGTGGATTGGTTTTAGGTTAGGCTATAGTTTTCGAGCGAGCGCAGCGAGCGAGTGATGCGTAAAGGTGTGTCAGAAACCAACGGTTTGGCACATACGGACATTGAAATATTCGCACCAGCCCGATGAGCCGGAAGTATTTATCCTATTGCGTACCGACACATGTTTACAGTTTACGAATAGTTTCACATAAATAGTACTATTTCCACATAGTACAGTGCAATGTGATGTCCGAAATGGATGACAAAATTAGGTACTAGCACGAAATATATGCAAGGCAATATATGGTATATGTATAGCTTGGAAATTGTGACCGTTGCTCGCTCGCTCCGCTCGCTCGTAAAAATCTAGTCCAACCTCACAACCGATCGGACACGTTCGCAAATTTGAAATATGTCGCCATCATATGAAATACTCAACTCAATATGGATTGGTTTTGGGTTAGGCTATAGTTTTCGAGCGAGCGCAGCGAGCGAGAGACGCGTAAAGGTGTGTCATAAACCAACGGTTTGGCACATACGGACATTGAAATATTCGCACCAGCCCGAGGAGCCGGAAGTCTTTATCCTATTGCTACTGACGAATGTTTACAGTTTACCAATAGTTTCACATAAATAGTACTATTTCCACATAGTACAGTACAATGTGATGTCCGAAATGGCTGACAAAATTAGGTAATAACACGAAATATATGCAAGGCAATATATGGCATTTGTATAGCTTTGATGTTGTGACCGTTGCTCGCTCGCTCCGCTCGCTCGTAAAAATCTAGTCCAACCTCACAACCGATCCGACACGTTCGCAAATTTGAAATATGTCGCCACCATATCGAATAATGAACGGAAGTTGGATTGGTTTTAGGTTAGGCTACAGCTTTCGTGCGAGCGAGAGACGCGTAAAGGTGTGTCACAAACCAACGGTTTGGCACATACGGACATTGAAATATTCGCACCAGCCCGAGGAGCCGGAAGTCTTTATCCTGTTGTCTACCGACACATGTTTACAGTTTACGAATAGTTTCACATAAATAGTACTATTTCCACATAGTACAGTGCAATGTGATGTCCGAAATGGATGACAAAATTAGGTACTAGCACGAAATATATGCAAGGCAATATATGGTATATGTATAGCTTGGAAATTATGACCGTTGCTCGCTCGCTCCGCTCGCTCATAAAAATCTAGTCCAACTTCACAACCGATCCGACACGTTCGCAAATTTGAAATATGTCGCCATCATATCGAATAATGAACGCAAGGTGGATTGGTTTTAGGTTAGGCTATAGTTGTCGAGCGAGCGCAGCGAGCGAGAGATGCGTAAAGGTGTGTCATAAACCAACGGTTTGGCACATACGGACATTGAAATATTCGCACCAGCCCGAGGAGCCGGAAATCTTTATCCTATTGCTACTGACGAATGTTTACGGTTTACCAATAGTTTCACATAAATAGTACTATTTCCACATTGTACAGTACAATGTGATGTCCGAAATGGCTGACAAAATTAGGTAATAACACGAAATATATGCAAGGCAATATATGGCATTTGTATAGCTTTGATGTTGTGACCGTTGCTCGCTCGCTCCGCTCGCTCGTAAAAATCTAGTTCACCCTCACAACCGATCCGACACGTTCGCAAATTTGAAATATGTCGCCATCATATCGAATAATGAACGCAAGGTGGATTGGTTTTAGGTTAGGCTATAGTTTTCGAGCGAGCGCAGCGAGCGAGAGGCGTAAAGGAGTGTCATAAACCAACGGTTTGGCACATAAGGACATTGAAATATTCGCACCAGCCCGAGGAGCCGGAAGTCTTTATCCTATTGCTACTGACGAATGTTTACAGTTTACCAATAGTTTCACATAAATAGCACTATTTCCACATAGTACAGTGCAATGTGATGTCCGAAATGGCTGACAAAATTAGGTAACAACACGAAATATATGCAAGGCAATATATGGTATTTGTATAGCTTTGATGTTGTGACCGTTGCTCGCACGCTCCGCACGCTCGTAAAAATCTAGTCCTCCCTCACAACCGATCCGACACGTTCGCAAATTTGAAATATGTCGCCACCATATCGAATAATGAACGGAAGATGGATTGGTTTTAGGTCAGGCTATAGCTTTCGTGCGAGCGAGAGACGCGTAAAGGTGTGTCACAAACCAACGGTTTGGCACATACGGACATTGAAATATTCGCACCAGCCCGAGGAGCCGGAAGTCTTTATCCTGTTGTCTACCGACACATGTTTACAGTTTACGAATAGTTTCACATAAATAGTACTATTTCCACATAGTACAGTGCAATGGGATGTCCGAAATGGATGACAAAATTAGGTATTAGCACGAAATATATGCAAGGCAATATATGGTATATGTATAGCTTGGAAATTGTGACCGTTGCTCGCTCGTTCCGCTCGCTCGTAAAAATCTAGTCCAACCTCACAACCGATCCGACACGTTCGCAAATTTGAAATATGTCGCCATCATATCGAATAATGAACGCAAGGTGGATTGGTTTTAGGTTAGGCTATAGTTTTCGAGCGAGCGCAGCGAGCGAGAGATGCGTAAAGGTGTTTCATAAACCAACGGTTTTGGCACATACGGACATTGAAATATTCGCACCAGCCCGAGGAGCCGGAAGTCAGTATCCTATTGCTACTGACGAATGTTTACAGTTTACCAATAGTTTCACATAAATAGTACTATTTCCACATAGTACAGTACAATGTGATGTCCGAAATGGCTGACAAAATTAGGTAATAACACGAAATATATGCAAGGCAATATATGGTATTTGTATAGCCTGGAAATTGTGACCGTTGCTCGCTCGCTCCGCTCGCTCGTAAAAATCTAGTCCAACCTCACAACCGATCCGACACGTTCGCAAATTTGAAATATGTCGCCATCATATCGAATAATGAACGGAAGATGGATTGGTTTTAGGTTAGGCTATAGCTTTCGCGCGAGCGCAGCGAGCGAGAGACGCGTAAAGGTGTGTCACAAACCAACGGTTTGGCACATACGGACATTGAAATATTCGCACCAGCCCGAGGAGCCGGAAGTCTTTATCCTGTTGTCCACCGACACATGTTTACAGTTTACGAATAGTTTCACATAAATAGTACTATTTCCACATAGTACAGTGCAATGTGATGTCCGAAATGGATGACAAAATTAGGTACTAGCACGAAATATATGCAAGGCAATATATGGTATATGTATAGCTTGGAAATTGTGACCGTTGCTCGCTCGCTCCGCTCGCTCGTAAAAATCTAGTCCAACCTCACAACCGATCCGACACGTTCGCAAATTTGAAATATGTCGCCATCATATCGAATAATGAACGCAAGGTGGATTGGTTTTAGGTTAGGCTATAGTTTTCGAGCGAGCGCAGCGAGCGATTGATGCGTAAAGGTGTGTCAGAAACCAACGGTTTGGCACATACGGACATTGAAATATTCGCACCAGCCCGATGAGCCGGAAGTATTTATCCTGTTGTCTACCGACACATGTTTACAGTTTACGAATAGTTTCACATAAATAGTACTATTTCCACATAGTACAGTGCAATGTGATGTCCGAAATGGATGACAAAATTAGGTACTAGCACGAAATATATGCAAGGCAATATATGGTATATGTATAGCTTGGAAATTGTGACCGTTGCTCGCTCGCTCCGCTCGCTCGTAAAAATCTAGTCCAACCTCACAACCGATCCGACACGTTCGCAAATTTGAAATATGTCGCCATCATATCGAATAATGAACGCAAGGTGCATTGGTTTTAGGTTAGGCTATAGTTTTCGAGCGAGCGCAGCGAGCGAGTGATGCGTAAAGGTGTGTCAGAAACCAACGGTTTGGCACATACGGACATTGAAATATTCGCACCAGCCCGATGAGCCGGAAGTATTTATCCTATTGCGTACCGACACATGTTTACAGTTTACGAATAGTTTCACATAAATAGTACTATTTCCACATAGTACAGTGCAATGTGATGTCCGAAATGGATGACAAAATTAGGTACTAGCACGAAATATATGCAAGGCAATATATGGTATATGTATAGCTTGGAAATTGTGACCGTTGCTCGCTCGCTCCGCTCGCTCGTAAAAATCAAGTCCAACCTCACAACCGATTCGACACGTTCGCTAATTTGAAATATGTCGCCATCATATCGAATAATGAACGCAAGGTGGATTGGTTTTAGGTTAGGCTATAGTTTTCGAGCGAGCGCAGCGAGCGAGAGATGCCTAAAGGTGTGTCATAAACCAACGGTTTGGCACATACGGACATTGAAATATTCGCACCAGCCCGAGGAGCCGGAAGTCTTTATCCTGTTGTCTACCGACACATGTTTACAGTTTACGAATAGTTTCACATAAATAGTACTATTTCCACATAGTACAGTGCAATGTGATGTCCGAAATGGATGACAAAATTAGGTACTAGCACGAAATATATGCAAGGCAATATATGGTATATGTATAGCTTGGAAATTGTTACCGTTGCTCGCTCGCTCCGCTCGCTCGTAAAAATCTAGTCCAACCTCACAACCGATCGGACACGTTCGCAAATTTGAAATATGTCGCCACCATATGAAATACTCAACGCAATATGGATTGGTTTTAGCTTAGGCTATAGTTTTCGAGCGAGCGCAGCGAGCGAGAGACGCGTAAAGGTGTGTCATAAATCAACGGTTTGGCACATACGGACATTGAAATATTCGCACCAGCCCGAGGAGCCGGAAGTCAGTATCCTATTGCTACTGACGAATGTTTACAGTTTACCAATAGTTTCACATAAATAGTACTATTTCCACATAGTACAGTACAATGTGATGTCCGAAATGGCTGACAAAATTAGGTAATAACACGAAATATATGCAAGGCAATATATGGTATTTGTATAGCCTGGAAATTGTGACCGTTGCTCGCTCGCTCCGCTCGCTCGTAAAAATCTAGTCCAACCTCACAACCGATCCGACACGTTCGCAAATTTGAAATATGTCGCCATCATATCGAATAATGAACGGAAGATGGATTGGTTTTAGGTTAGGCTATAGCTTTCGTGCGAGCGCAGCGAGCGAGAGACGCGTAAAGGTGTGTCAGAAACCAACGGTTTGGCACATACGGACATTGAAATATTCGCACCAGCCCGATGAGCCGGAAGTATTTATCCTGTTGTCTACCGACACATGTTTACAGTTTACGAATAGTTTCACATAAATAGTACTATTTCCACATAGTACAGTGCAATGTGATGTCCGAAATGGATGACAAAATTAGGTACTAGCACGAAATATATGCAAGGCAATATATGGTATATGTATAGCTTGGAAATTGTGACCGTTGCTCGCTCGCTCCGCTCGCTCGTAAAAATCTAGTCCAACCTCACAACCGATCCGACACGTTCGCAAATTTGAAATATGTCGCCATCATATCGAATAATGAACGCAAGGTGGATTGGTTTTAGGTTAGGCTATAGTTTTCGAGCGAGCGCAGCGAGCGAGTGATGCGTAAAGGTGTGTCAGAAACCAACGGTTTGGCACATACGGACATTGAAATATTCGCATCAGCCCGAGGAGCCGGAAGTCTTTATCCTATTGCCTTCTGACAAATGTTTACGGTTTACCAATAGTTTCACAAAATTAGTACCGTTTCCTCATAGTACAGTGCAATGTGATGTCCGAAATGGCTGACAAAATTAGGTACTAGCACGAAATATATGCAAGGCAATATATGGTATATGTATAGCTTGGAAGTTGTGACCGTTGCTCGCTCGCTCCGCTCGCTCGTAAAAATCTAGTCCACCCTCACAACCGATCCGACACGTTCGCAAATTTGAAATATGTCGCCACCATATCGAATAATGAACGGAAGATGGATTGGTTTTAGGTTAGATTATAGCTTTCGTGCGAGCGCAGCGAGCGAGAGACGCGTAAAGGTGTGTCACAAACCAACGGTTTGGCACATACGGGCATTGAAATATTCGCACCAGCCCGAGGAGCCGGAAGTCTTTATCCTGTTGTCTACCGACACATGTTTACAGTTTACGAATAGTTTCACATAAATAGAACTATTTCCACATAGTACAGTGCAATGTGATGTCCGAAATGGATGACAAAATTAGGTACTAGCACGAAATATATGCAAGGCAATATATGGTATATGTATAGCTTGGAAATTGTTACCGTTGCTCGCTCGCTCCGCTCGCTCGTAAAAATCTAGTCCAACCTCACAACCGATCGGACACGTTCGGAAATTTGAAATATGTCGCCACCATATGAAATACTCAACGCAATATGGATTGGTTTTAGGTTAGGCTATAGTTTTCGAGCGAGCGCAGCGAGCGAGAGACGCGTAAAGGTGTGTCATAAACCAACGGTTTGGCACATACGGACATTGAAATATTCGCACCAGCCCGAGGAGCCGGAAGTCTTTATCCTATTGCTACTGACGAATGTTTACAGTTTACCAATAGTTTCACATAAATAGTACTATTTCCACATAGTACAGTACAATGTGATGTCCGAAATGGCTGACAATATTAGGTAATAACACGAAATATATGCAAAGCAATATATGGTATTTGTATAGCTTTGATGTTGTGACCGTAAAAATCTAGTCCACCCTCACAACCGATCCGACACGTTCGCAAATTTGAAATATGTCGCCACCATATCGAATAATGAACGGAAGATGGATTGGTTTTAGGTTAGGCTATAGCTTTCGTGCGAGCGCAGCGAGCGAGAGACGCGTAAAGGTGTGTCACAAACCAACGGTTTGGCACATACGGGCATTGAAATATTCGCACCAGCCCGAGGAGCCGGAAGTCTTTATCCTGTTGTCTACCGACACATGTTTACAGTTTACGAATAGTTTCACATAAATAAAACTATTTCCACATAGTACAGTGCAATGTGATGTCCGAAATGGATGACAAAATTAGGTACTAGCACGAAATATATGCAAGGCAATATATGGTATATGTATAGCTTGGAAATTGTGACCGTTGCTCGCTCGCTCCGCTCGCTCGTAAAAATCTAGTCCAACCTCACAACCGATCGGACACGTTCGCAAATTTGAAATATGTCGCCATCATATGAAATACTCAACTCAATATGGATTGGTTTTAGGTTAGGCTATAGTTTTCGAGCGAGCGCAGCGAGCGAGAGACGCGTAAAGGTGTGTCATAAACCAACGGTTTGGCACATACGGACATTGAAATATTCGCACCAGCCCGAGGAGCCGGAAATCTTTACCCTATTGCTACTGACGAATGTTTACAGTTTACCAATAGTTTCACAGAAATAGTGCTATTTCCACATAGTACAGTACAATGCGATGTCCGAAATGGCTGACAAAATTAGGTAATAACACGAAATATATGCAAGGCAAAATATGGTATTTGTATAGCTTTGATGTTGTGACCGTTGCTCGCTCGCTGCGCTCGCTCGTAAAAATCTAGTCCACCCTCACAACCGATCCGACACGTTCGCAAATTTGAAATATGTCGCCATCATATCGAATAATGAACGCAAGGTGGATTGGTTTTAGGTTAGGCTATATTTTTCGAGCGAGCGCAGCGAGCGAGAGATGCGTAAAGGTGTGTCATAAACCAACGGTTTGGCACATACGGACATTGAAATATTCGCACCAGCCCGATGAGCCGGAAGTATTTATCCTATTGCCTACCGACACATGTTTACAGTTTATGAATAGTTTCACATAAATAGTACTATTTCCACATAGTACAGTGCAATGTGATGTCCGAAATGGATGACAAAATTAGGTACTAGCACGAAATATATGCAAGGCAATATATGGTATATGTATAGCTTGGAAATTGTTACCGTTGCTCGCTCGCTCCGCTCGCTCGTAAAAATCTAGTCCAACCTCACAACCGATCGGACACGTTCGCAAATTTGAAATATGTCGCCACCATATGAAATACTCAACGCAATATGGATTGGTTTTAGCTTACGCTATAGTTTTCGAGCGAGCGCAGCGAGCGAGAGACGCGTAAAGGTGTGTCATAAACCAACGGTTTGGCACATACGGACATTGAAATATTCGCACCAGCCCGAGGAGCCGGAAGTCTTTACCCTATTGCTACTGACGAATGTTTACAGTTTACCAATAGTTTCACATAAATAGTACTATTTCCACATAGTACAGTACAATGTGATGTCCGAAATGTCTGACAAAATTAGGTAATAACACGAAATATATGCAAGGCAATATATGGCATTTGTACAGCTTTGATGTTGTGACCGTTGCTCGCTCGCTCCGCTCGCTCGTAAAAATCTAGTCCAACCTCACAACCGATCCGACACGTTCGCAAATTTGAAATATGTCGCCATCATATCGAATAATGAACGCAAGGTGGATTGGTTTTAGGTTAGGCTATAGTTTTCGAGCGAGCGCAGCGAGCGAGTGACGCGTAAAGGTGTGTCATAAACCAACGGTTTGGCACATACGGACATTGAAATATTCGCACCAGCCCGAGGAGCCGGAAGTCTTTATCCTGTTGTCTACCGACACATGTTTACAGTTTACGAATAGTTTCACATAAATAAAACTATTTCCACATAGTACAGTGCAATGTGATGTCCGAAATGGATGACAAAATTAGGTACTAGCACGAAATATATGCAAGGCAATATATGGTATATGTATAGCTTGGAAATTGTGACCGTTGCTCGCTCGCTCCGCTCGCTCGTAAAAATCAAGTCCAACCTCACAACCGATTCGACACGTTCGCTAATTTGAAATATGTCGCCATCATATCGAATAATGAACGCAAGGTGGATTGGTTTTAGGTTAGGCTATAGTTTTCGAGCGAGCGCAGCGAGCGAGAGATGCGTAAAGGTGTGTCATAAACCAACGGTTTGGCACATACGGACATTGAAATATTCGCACCAGCCCGATGAGCCGGAAGTATTTATCCTATTGCCTACCGACACATGTTTACAGTTTATGAATAGTTTCACATAAATAGTACTATTTCCACATAGTACAGTGCAATGTGATGTCCGAAATGGATGACAAAATTAGGTAATAGCACGAAATATATGCAAGGCAATATATGGTATATGTATAGCTTGGAAATTGTGACCGTTGCTCGCTCGCTCCGCTCGCTCGTAAAAATCTAGTCCAACCTCACAACCGATCGGACACGTTCGCAAATTTGAAATATGTCGCCATCATATGAAATACTCAACGCAATATGGATTGGTTTTTGGTTAGGCTATAGTTTTCGAGCGAGCGCAGCGAGCGAGAGACGCGTAAAGGTGTGTCATAAACCAACGGTTTGGCACATACGGACATTGAAATATTCGCACCAGCCCGAGGAGCCGGAAGTCTTTATCCTATTGCTACTGACGAATGTTTACAGTTCACCAATAGTTTCACATAAATAGTACTATTTCCACATAGTACAGTACAATGTGATGTCCGAAATGGCTGACAAAATTAGGTAATAACACGAAATATATGCAAGGCAATATATGGTATTTGTATAGCTTTGATGTTGTGACCGTTGCTCGCTCGCTCCGCTCGCTCGTAAAAATCTAGTCCAACCTCACAACCGATCCGACACGTTCCCTAATTTGAAATATGTCGCCACCATATCGACTAATGAAGGGAAGATGGATTGGTTTCAGGTTAGGCTATAGCTTTCGTGCGAGCGCAGGGAGCGAAAGACGCGTAAAGGTGTGTCACAAACCAACGGTTTGGCACATACGGACATTGAAATATTCGCACCAGCCCGAGGAGCCGGAAGTCTTTATCCTATTGCCTTCTGACAAATGTTTACGGTTTACCAATAGTTTCACAAAATTAGTACCGTTTCCTCATAGTACAGTGCAATGTGATGTCCGAAATGGCTGACAAAATTAGGTACTAGCACGAAATATATGCAAGGCAATATATGGTATATGTATAGCTTGGAAGTTGTGACCGTTGCTCGCTCGATCCGCTCGCTCGTAAAAATCTAGTCCAACCTCACAACCGATCGGACACGTTCGCAAATTTGAAATATGTCGCCATCATATGAAATACTCAACTCAATATGGATTGGTTTTAGGTTAGGCTATAGTTTTCGAGCGAGCGCAGCGAGCGAGAGACGCGTAAAGGTGTGTCATAAACCAACGGTTTGGCACATACGGACATTGAAATATTCGCACCAGCCCGAGGAGCCGGAAGTCTTTATCCTATTGCTACTGACGAATGTTTACAGTTTACCAATAGTTTCACATAAATAGTACTATTTCCACATAGTACAGTACAATGTGATGTCCGAAATGTCTGACAAAATTAGGTAATAACACGAAATATATGCAAGGCAATATATGGCATTTGTATAGCTTTGATGTTGTGACCGTTGCTCGCTCGCTCCGCTCGCTCGTAAAAATCTAGTCCAACCTCACAACCGATCCGACACGTTCGCAAATTTGAAATATGTCGCCATCATATCGAATAATGAACGAAGGTGGATTGGTTTTAGGTTAGGCTATAGTTTTCGAGCGAGCGCAGCGAGCGAGAGACGCGTAAAGGTGTGTCATAAACCAACGGTTTGGAACATACGGACATTGAAATATTCGCACCAGCTCGAGGAGCCGGAAGTCTTTATCCTGTTGTCTACCGACACATGTTTACAGTTTACGAATAGTTTCACATAAATAGTACTATTTCAACATAGTACAGTGCAATGTGATGTCCGAAATCGATGACAAAATTAGGTACTAGCACGAAATATATGCAAGGCAATATATGGTATATGTATAGCTTGGAAATTGTGACCGTTGCTCGCTCGCTCCGCTCGCTCGTAAAAATCAAGTCCAACCTCACAACCGATTCGACACGTTCGCTAATTTGAAATATGTCGCCATCATATCGAATAATGAACGCAAGGTGGATTGGTTTTAGGTTAGGCTATAGTTTTCGAGCGAGCGCAGCGAGCGAGAGATGCGTAAAGGTGTGTCATAAACCAACGGTTTGGCACATACGGACATTGAAATATTCGCACCAGCCCGATGAGCCGGAAGTATTTATCCTATTGCCTACCGACACATGTTTACAGTTTATGAATAGTTTCACATAAATAGTACTATTTCCACATAGTACAGTGCAATGTGATGTCCGAAATGGATGACAAAATTAGGTAATAGCACGAAATATATGCAAGGCAATATATGGTATATGTATAGCTTGGAAATTGTGACCGTTGCTCGCTCGCTCCGCTCGCTCGTAAAAATCTAGTCCAACCTCACAACCGATCGGACACGTTCGCAAATTTGAAATATGTCGCCATCATATGAAATACTCAACGCAATATGGATTGGTTTTTGGTTAGGCTATAGTTTTCGAGCGAGCGCAGCGAGCGAGAGACGCGTAAAGGTGTGTCATAAACCAACGGTTTGGCACATACGGACATTGAAATATTCGCACCAGCCCGAGGAGCCGGAAGTCTTTATCCTATTGCTACTGACGAATGTTTACAGTTCACCAATAGTTTCACATAAATAGTACTATTTCCACATAGTACAGTACAATGTGATGTCCGAAATGGCTGACAAAATTAGGTAATAACACGAAATATATGCAAGGCAATATATGGTATTTGTATAGCTTTGATGTTGTGACCGTTGCTCGCTCGCTCCGCTCGCTCGTAAAAATCTAGTCCAACCTCACAACCGATCCGACACGTTCCCTAATTTGAAATATGTCGCCACCATATCGACTAATGAAGGGAAGATGGATTGGTTTCAGGTTAGGCTATAGCTTTCGTGCGAGCGCAGGGAGCGAAAGACGCGTAAAGGTGTGTCACAAACCAACGGTTTGGCACATACGGACATTGAAATATTCGCACCAGCCCGAGGAGCCGGAAGTCTTTATCCTATTGCCTTCTGACAAATGTTTACGGTTTACCAATAGTTTCACAAAATTAGTACCGTTTCCTCATAGTACAGTGCAATGTGATGTCCGAAATGGCTGACAAAATTAGGTACTAGCACGAAATATATGCAAGGCAATATATGGTATATGTATAGCTAGGAAGTTGTGACCGTTGCTCGCTCGATCCGCTCGCTCGTAAAAATCTAGTACAACCTCACAACCGATCCGACATGTTCGCAAATTAGAAATATGTCGCCACCATATCGAATAATGAACGGAAGATGGATTGGTTTTAGGTTAGGCTATAGCTTTCGTGCGACGGCAGCGAGCGTGATTCGCGTAAAGGTGTGTCACAAACCAACGGTTTGGCACATTCGGACATTGAAATATTCGCACCAGCCCGAGGAGCCGGAAGTCTTTATCCTATTTTCTTCTGACAAATGTTTACGGTTAACCAATAGTTTCACATAATTAGTACCGTTTCCTCATAGTACAGTACAATGTGATGTCCGAAATGGCTGACAAAATTAGGTAATAACACGAATTATATGCAAGGCAATATATGGTATATGTATAGCTTGGAAATTGTGACCGTTGCTCGCTCGCTCCGCTCGCTCGTAAAAATCTAGTCCAACCTCACAACCGATCGGACACGTTCGCAAATTTGAAATATGTCGCCATCATATGAAATACTCAACTCAATATGGATTGGTTTTAGGTTAGGCTATAGTTTTCGAGCGAGCGCAGCGAGCGAGAGACGCGTAAAGGTGTGTCATAAACCAACGGTTTGGCACATACGGACATTGAAATATTCGCACCAGCCCGAGGAGCCGGAAATCTTTACCCTATTGCTACTGACGAATGTTTACAGTTTACCAATAGTTTCACATAAATAGTACTATTTCCACATAGTACAGTACAATGTGATGTCCGAAATGGCTGACAAAATTAGGTAATAACACGAAATATATGCAAGGCAAAATATGGTATTTGTATAGCTTTGATGTTGTGACCGTTGCTCGCTCGCTCCGCTCGCTCGTAAAAATCTAGTCCACCCTCACAACCGATCCGACACGTTCGCAAATTTGAAATATGTCGCCATCATATCGAATAATGAACGCAAGGTGGATTGGTTTTAGGTTAGGCTATATTTTTCGAGCGAGCGCAGCGAGCGAGAGATGCGTAAAGGTGTGTCATAAACCAACGGTTTGGCACATACGGACATTGAAATATTCGCACCAGCCCGATGAGCCGGAAGTATTTATCCTATTGCCTACCGACACATGTTTACAGTTTATGAATAGTTTCACATAAATAGTACTATTTCCACATAGTACAGTGCAATGTGATGTCCGAAATGGATGACAAAATTAGGTACTAGCACGAAATATATGCAAGGCAATATATGGTATATGTATAGCTTGGAAATTGTTACCGTTGCTCGCTCGCTCCGCTCGCTCGTAAAAATCTAGTCCAACCTCACAACCGATCGGACACGTTCGCAAATTTGAAATATGTCGCCACCATATGAAATACTCAACGCAATATGGATTGGTTTTAGCTTACGCTATAGTTTTCGAGCGAGCGCAGCGAGCGAGAGACGCGTAAAGGTGTGTCATAAACCAACGGTTTGGCACATACGGACATTGAAATATTCGCACCAGCCCGAGGAGCCGGAAGTCTTTATCCTATTGCTACTGACGAATGTTTACAGTTTACCAATAGTTTCACATAAATAGTACTATTTCCACATAGTACAGTACAATGTGATGTCCGAAATGTCTGACAAAATTAGGTAATAACACGAAATATATGCAAGGCAATATATGGCATTTGTATAGCTTTGATGTTGTGACCGTTGCTCGCTCGCTCCGCTCGCTCGTAAAAATCTAGTCCAACCTCACAACCGATCCGACACGTTCGCAAATTTGAAATATGTCGCCATCATATCGAATAATGAACGCAAGGTGGATTGGTTTTAGGTTAGGCTATAGTTTTCGAGCGAGCGCAGCGAGCGAGAGACGCGTAAAGGTGTGTCATAAACCAACGGTTTGGCACATACGGACATTGAAATATTCGCACCAGCCCGAGGAGCCGGAAGTCTTTATCCTGTTGTCTACCGACACATGTTTACAGTTTACGAATAGTTTCACATAAATAGTACTATTTCCACATAGTACAGTGCAATGTGATGTCCGAAATCGATGACAAAATTAGGTACTAGCACGAAATATATGCAAGGCAATATATGGTATATGTATAGCTTGGAAATTGTGACCGTTGCTCGCTCGCTCCGCTCGCTCGTAAAAATCAAGTCCAACCTCACAACCGATTCGACACGTTCGCTAATTTGAAATATGTCGCCATCATATCGAATAATGAACGCAAGGTGGATTGGTTTTAGGTTAGGCTATAGTTTTCGAGCGAGCGCAGCGAGCGAGAGATGCGTAAAGGTGTGTCATAAACCAACGGTTTGGCACATACGGACATTGAAATATTCGCACCAGCCCGAGGAGCCGGAAGTCTTTATCCTGTTGTCTACCGACACATGTTTACAGTTTACGAATAGTTTCACATAAATAGTACTATTTCCACATAGTACAGTGCAATGTGATGTCCGAAATGGATGACAAAATTAGGTACTAGCACGAAATATATGCAAGGCAATATATGGTATATGTATAGCTTGGAAATTGTTACCGTTGCTCGCTCGCTCCGCTCGCTCGTAAAAATCTAGTCCAACCTCACAACCGATCGGACACGTTCGCAAATTTGAAATATGTCGCCACCATATGAAATACTCAACGCAATATGGATTGGTTTTAGCTTAGGCTATAGTTTTCGAGCGAGCGCAGCGAGCGAGAGACGCGTAAAGGTGTGTCATAAACCAACGGTTTGGCACATACGGACATTGAAATATTCGCACCAGCCCGAGGAGCCGGAAGTCTTTATCCTATTGCTACTGACGAATGTTTACAGTTTACCAATAGTTTCACATAAATAGTACTATTTCCACATAGTACAGTACAATGTGATGTCCGAAATGTCTGACAAAATTAGGTAATAACACGAAATATATGCAAGGCAATATATGGCATTTGTATAGCTTTGATGTTGTGACCGTTGCTCGCTCGCTCCGCTCGCTCGTAAAAATCTAGTCCAACCTCACAACCGATCCGACACGTTCGCAAATTTGAAATATGTCGCCATCATATCGAATAATGAACGAAGGTGGATTGGTTTTAGGTTAGGCTATAGTTTTCGAGCGAGCGCAGCGAGCGAGAGACGCGTAAAGGTGTGTCATAAACCAACGGTTTGGCACATACGGACATTGAAATATTCGCACCAGCCCGAGGAGCCGGAAGTCTTTATCCTGTTGTCTACCGACACATGTTTACAGTTTACGAATAGTTTCACATAAATAGTACTATTTCCACATAGTACAGTGCAATGTGATGTCCGAAATCGATGACAAAATTAGGTACTAGCACGAAATATATGCAAGGCAATATATGGTATATGTATAGCTTGGAAATTGTGACCGTTGCTCGCTCGCTCCGCTCGCTCGTAAAAATCAAGTCCAACCTCACAACCGATTCGACACGTTCGCTAATTTGAAATATGTCGCCATCATATCGAATAATGAACGCAAGGTGGATTGGTTTTAGGTTAGGCTATAGTTTTCGAGCGAGCGCAGCGAGCGAGAGATGCGTAAAGGTGTGTCATAAACCAACGGTTTGGCACATACGGACATTGAAATATTCGCACCAGCCCGATGAGCCGGAAGTATTTATCCTATTGCCTACCGACACATGTTTACAGTTTAGGAATAGTTTCACATAAATAGTTTACTATTTCCACATAGTACAGTGCAATGTGATGTCCGAAATGGATGACAAAATTAGGTAATAGCACGAAATATATGCAAGGCAATATATGGTATATGTTTAGCTTGGAAATTGTGACCGTTGCTCGCTCGCTCCGCTCGCTCGTAAAAATCTAGTCCAACCTCACAACCGATCGGACACGTTCGCAAATTTGAAATATGTCGCCATCATATGAAATACTCAACGCAATATGGATTGGTTTTTGGTTAGGCTATAGTTTTCGAGCGAGCGCAGCGAGCGAGAGACGCGTAAAGGTGTGTCATAAACCAACGGTTTGGCACATACGGACATTGAAATATTCGCACCAGCCCGAGGAGCCGGAAGTCTTTATCCTATTGCTACTGACGAATGTTTACAGTTCACCAATAGTTTCACATAAATAGTACTATTTCCACATAGTACAGTACAATGTGATGTCCGAAATGGCTGACAAAATTAGGTAATAACACGAAATATATGCAAGGCAATATATGGTATTTGTATAGCTTTGATGTTGCGACCGTTGCTCGCTCGCTCCGCTCGCTCGTAAAAATCTAGTCCAACCTCACAACCGATCCGACACGTTCCCTAATTTGAAATATGTCGCCACCATATCGACTAATGAAGGGAAGATGGATTGGTTTCAGGTTAGGCTATAGCTTTCGTGCGAGCGCAGGGAGCGAAAGACGCGTAAAGGTGTGTCACAAACCAACGGTTTGGCACATACGGACATTGAAATATTCGCACCAGCCCGAGGAGCCGGAAGTCTTTATCCTATTGCCTTCTGACAAATGTTTACGGTTTACCAATAGTTTCACAAAATTAGTACCGTTTCCTCATAGTACAGTGCAATGTGATGTCCGAAATGGCTGACAAAATTAGGTACTAGCACGAAATATATGCAAGGCAATATATGGTATATGTATAGCTTGGAAGTTGTGACCGTTGCTCGCTCGATCCGCTCGCTCGTAAAAATCTAGTACAACCTCACAACCGATCCGACATGTTCGCAAATTAGAAATATGTCGCCACCATATCGAATAATGAACGGAAGATGGATTGGTTTTAGGTTAGGCTATAGCTTTCGTGCGACGGCAGCGAGCGTGATTCGCGTAAAGGTATGTCACAAACCAACGGTTTGGCACATTCGGACATTGAAATATTCGCACCAGCCCGAGGAGCCGGAAGTCTTTATCCTATTTTCTTCTGACAAATGTTTACGGTTAACCAATAGTTTCACATAATTAGTACCGTTTCCTCATAGTACAGTACAATGTGATGTCCGAAATGGCTGACAAAATTAGGTAATAACACGAAATATATGCAAGGCAATATATGGTATTTGTATAGCTTTGATGTTGTGACCGTTGCTCGCTCGCTCCGCTCGCTCGTAAAAATCTAGTCCACCCTCACAACCGATCCGACACGTTCGCAAATTTGAAATATGTCGCCACCATATCGAATAATGAACGGAAGATGGATTGGTTTTAGGTTAGGCTATAGCTTTCGTGCGAGCGCAGCGAGCGAGAGACGCGTAAAGGTGTGTCACAAACCAACGGTTTGGCACATACGGGCATTGAAATATTCGCACCAGCCCGAGGAGCCGGAAGTCTTTATCCTGTTGTCTACCGACACATGTTTACAGTTTACGAATAGTTTCACATAAATAAAACTATTTCCACATAGTACAGTGCAATGTGATGTCCGAAATGGATGACAAAATTAGGTACTAGCACGAAATATATGCAAGGCAATATATGGTATATGTATAGCTTGGAAATTGTGACCGTTGCTCGCTCGCTCCGCTCGCTCGTAAAAATCTAGTCCAACCTCACAACCGATCGGACACGTTCGCAAATTTGAAATATGTCGCCATCATATGAAATACTCAACTCAATATGGATTGGTTTTAGGTTAGGCTATAGTTTTCGAGCGAGCGCAGCGAGCGAGAGACGCGTAAAGGTGTGTCATAAACCAACGGTTTGGCACATACGGACATTGAAATATTCGCACCAGCCCGAGGAGCCGGAAGTCTTTATCCTATTGCTACTGACGAATGTTTACAGTTCACCAATAGTTTCACATAAATAGTACTATTTCCACATAGTACAGTACAATGTGATGTCCGAAATGGCTGACAAAATTAGGTAATAACACGAAATATATGCAAGGCAATATATGGTATTTGTATAGCTTTGATGTTGTGACCGTTGCTCGCTCGCTCCGCTCGCTCGTAAAAATCTAGTCCAACCTCACAACCGATCCGACAGGTTCCCTAATTTGAAATATGTCGCCACCATATCGACTAATGAAGGGAAGATGGATTGGTTTCAGGTTATGCTATAGCTTTCGTGCGAGCGCAGGGAGCGAAAGACGCGTAAAGGTGTGTCACAAACCAACGGTTTGGCACATACGGACATTGAAATATTCGCACCAGCCCGAGGAGCCGGAAGTCTTTATCCTATTGCCTTCTGACAAATGTTTACGGTTTACCAATAGTTTCACAAAATTAGTACCGTTTCCTCATAGTACAGTGCAATGTGATGTCCGAAATGGCTGACAAAATTAGGTACTAGCACGAAATATATGCAAGGCAAAATATGGTATTTGTATAGCTTTGATGTTGTGACCGTTGCTCGCTCGCTCCGCTCGCTCGTAAAAATCTAGTCCACCCTCACAACCGATCCGACACGTTCGCAAATTTGAAATATGTCGCCATCATATCGAATAATGAACGCAAGGTGGATTGGTTTTAGGTTAGGCTATATTTTTCGAGCGAGCGCAGCGAGCGAGAGATGCGTAAAGGTGTGTCATAAACCAACGGTTTGGCACATACGGACATTGAAATATTCGCACCAGCCCGATGAGCCGGAAGTATTTATCCTATTGCCTACCGACACATGTTTACAGTTTATGAATAGTTTCACATAAATAGTACTATTTCCACATAGTACAGTGCAATGTGATGTCCGAAATGGATGACAAAATTAGGTACTAGCACGAAATATATGCAAGGCAATATATGGTATATGTATAGCTTGGAAATTGTTACCGTTGCTCGCTCGCTCCGCTCGCTCGTAAAAATCTAGTCCAACCTCACAACCGATCGGACACGTTCGCAAATTTGAAATATGTCGCCACCATATGAAATACTCAACGCAATATGGATTGGTTTTAGCTTACGCTATAGTTTTCGAGCGAGCGCAGCGAGCGAGAGACGCGTAAAGGTGTGTCATAAACCAACGGTTTGGCACATACGGACATTGAAATATTCGCACCAGCCCGAGGAGCCGGAAGTCTTTATCCTATTGCTACTGACGAATGTTTACAGTTTACCAATAGTTTCACATAAATAGTACTATTTCCACATAGTACAGTACAATGTGATGTCCGAAATGTCTGACAAAATTAGGTAATAACACGAAATATATGCAAGGCAATATATGGCATTTGTATAGCTTTGATGTTGTGACCGTTGCTCGCTCGCTCCGCTCGCTCGTAAAAATCTAGTCCAACCTCACAACCGATCCGACACGTTCGCAAATTTGAAATATGTCGCCATCATATCGAATAATGAACGCAAGGTGGATTGGTTTTAGGTTAGGCTATAGTTTTCGAGCGAGCGCAGCGAGCGAGAGACGCGTAAAGGTGTGTCATAAACCAACGGTTTGGCACATACGGACATTGAAATATTCGCACCAGCCCGAGGAGCCGGAAGTCTTTATCCTGTTGTCTACCGACACATGTT
Source organism: Bombus affinis (assembly GCF_024516045.1). NCBI lineage: Eukaryota > Metazoa > Arthropoda > Insecta > Hymenoptera > Apidae > Bombus > Bombus affinis. The sequence goes on from NW_026109286.1 coordinate 54,543, forward strand.
TACAGTTTACGAATAGTTTCACATAAATAGTACTATTTCCACATAGTACAGTGCAATGTGATGTCCGAAATCGATGACAAAATTAGGTACTAGCACGAAATATATGCAAGGCAATATATGGTATATGTATAGCTTGGAAATTGTGACCGTTGCTCGCTCGCTCCGCTCGCTCGTAAAAATCAAGTCCAACCTCACAACCGATTCGACACGTTCGCTAATTTGAAATATGTCGCCATCATATCGAATAATGAACGCAAGGTGGATTGGTTTTAGGTTAGGCTATAGTTTTCGAGCGAGCGCAGCGAGCGAGAGATGCGTAAAGGTGTGTCATAAACCAACGGTTTGGCACATACGGACATTGAAATATTCGCACCAGCCCGAGGAGCCGGAAGTCTTTATCCTGTTGTCTACCGACACATGTTTACAGTTTACGAATAGTTTCACATAAATAGTACTATTTCCACATAGTACAGTGCAATGTGATGTCCGAAATGGATGACAAAATTAGGTACTAGCACGAAATATATGCAAGGCAATATATGGTATATGTATAGCTTGGAAATTGTTACCGTTGCTCGCTCGCTCCGCTCGCTCGTAAAAATCTAGTCCAACCTCACAACCGATCGGACACGTTCGCAAATTTGAAATATGTCGCCACCATATGAAATACTCAACGCAATATGGATTGGTTTTAGCTTAGGCTATAGTTTTCGAGCGAGCGCAGCGAGCGAGAGACGCGTAAAGGTGTGTCATAAACCAACGGTTTGGCACATACGGACATTGAAATATTCGCACCAGCCCGAGGAGCCGGAAGTATTTATCCTATTGCTACTGACGAATGTTTACAGTTTACCAATAGTTTCACATAAATAGTACTATTTCCACATAGTACAGTACAATGTGATGTCCGAAATGTCTGACAAAATTAGGTAATAACACGAAATATATGCAAGGCAATATATGGCATTTGTATAGCATTGATGTTGTGACCGTTGCTCGCTCGCTCCGCTCGCTCGTAAAAATCTAGTCCAACCTCACAACCGATCCGACACGTTCGCAAATTTGAAATATGTCGCCATCATATCGAATAATGAACGAAGGTGGATTGGTTTTAGGTTAGGCTATAGTTTTCGAGCGAGCGCAGCGAGCGAGAGACGCGTAAAGGTGTGTCATAAACCAACGGTTTGGCACATACGGACATTGAAATATTCGCACCAGCCCGAGGAGCCGGAAGTCTTTATCCTGTTGTCTACCGACACATGTTTACAGTTTACGAATAGTTTCACATAAATAGTACTATTTCCACATAGTACAGTGCAATGTGATGTCCGAAATCGATGACAAAATTAGGTACTAGCACGAAATATATGCAAGGCAATATATGGTATATGTATAGCTTGGAAATTGTGACCGTTGCTCGCTCGCTCCGCTCGCTCGTAAAAATCAAGTCCAACCTCACAACCGATTCGACACGTTCGCTAATTTGAAATATGTCGCCATCATATCGAATAATGAACGCAAGGTGGATTGGTTTTAGGTTAGGCTATAGTTTTCGAGCGAGCGCAGCGAGCGAGAGATGCGTAAAGGTGTGTCATAAACCAACGGTTTGGCACATACGGACATTGAAATATTCGCACCAGCCCGATGAGCCGGAAGTATTTATCCTATTGCCTACCGACACATGTTTACAGTTTATGAATAGTTTCACATAAATAGTACTATTTCCACATAGTACAGTGCAATGTGATGTCCGAAATGGATGACAAAATTAGGTAATAGCACGAAATATATGCAAGGCAATATATGGTATATGTATAGCTTCGAAATTGTGACCGTTGCTCGCTCGCTCCGCTCGCTCGTAAAAATCTAGTCCAACCTCACAACCGATCGGACACGTTCGCAAATTTGAAATATGTCGCCATCATATGAAATACTCAACGCAATATGGATTGGTTTTTGGTTAGGCTATAGTTTTCGAACGAGCGCAGCGAGCGAGAGACGCGTAAAGGTGTGTCATAAACCAACGGTTTGGCACATACGGACATTGAAATATTCGCACCAGCCCGAGGAGCCGGAAGTCTTTATCCTATTGCTACTGACGAATGTTTACAGTTCACCAATAGTTTCACATAAATAGTACTATTTCCACATAGTACAGTACAATGTGGTGTCCGAAATGGCTGACAAAATTAGGTAATAACACGAAATATATGCAAGGCAATATATGGTATTTGTATAGCTTTGATGTTGCGACCGTTGCTCGCTCGCTCCGCTCGCTCGTAAAAATCTAGTCCAACCTCACAACCGATCCGACACGTTCCCTAATTTGAAATATGTCGCCACCATATCGACTAATGAAGGGAAGATGGATTGGTTTCAGGTTAGGCTATAGCTTTCGTGCGAGCGCAGGGAGCGAAAGACGCGTAAAGGTGTGTCACAAACCAACGGTTTGGCACATACGGACATTGAAATATTCGCACCAGCCCGAGGAGCCGGAAGTCTTTATCCTATTGCCTTCTGACAAATGTTTACGGTTTACCAATAGTTTCACAAAATTAGTACCGTTTCCTCATAGTACAGTGCAATGTGATGTCCGAAATGGCTGACAAAATTAGGTACTAGCACGAAATATATGCAAGGCAATATATGGTATATGTATAGCTTGGAAGTTGTGACCGTTGCTCGCTCGATCCGCTCGCTCGTAAAAATCTAGTACAACCTCACAACCGATCCGACATGTTCGCAAATTAGAAATATGTCGCCACCATATCGAATAATGAACGGAAGATGGATTGGTTTTAGGTTAGGCTATAGCTTTCGTGCGACGGCAGCGAGCGTGATTCGCGTAAAGGTGTGTCACAAACCAACGGTTTGGCACATTCGGACATTGAAATATTCGCACCAGCCCGAGGAGCCGGAAGTCTTTATCCTATTTTCTTCTGACAAATGTTTACGGTTAACCAATAGTTTCACATAATTAGTACCGTTTCCTCATAGTACAGTACAATGTGATGTCCGAAATGGCTGACAAAATTAGGTAATAACACGAAATATATGCAAGGCAATATATGGTATTTGTATAGCTTTGATGTTGTGACCGTTGCTCGCTCGCTCCGCTCGCTCGTAAAAATCTAGTCCACCCTCACAACCGATCCGACACGTTCGCAAATTTGAAATATGTCGCCACCATATCGAATAATGAACGGAAGATGGATTGGTTTTAGGTTAGGCTATAGCTTTCGTGCGAGCGCAGCGAGCGAGAGACGCGTAAAGGTGTGTCACAAACCAACGGTTTGGCACATACGGGCATTGAAATATTCGCACCAGCCCGAGGAGCCGGAAGTCTTTATCCTGTTGTCTACCGACACATGTTTACAGTTTACGAATAGTTTCACATAAGTAAAACTATTTCCACATAGTACAGTGCAATGTGATGTCCGAAATGGATGACAAAATTAGGTACTAGCACGAAATATATGCAAGGCAATATATGGTATATGTATAGCTTGGAAATTGTGACCGTTGCTCGCTCGCTCCGCTCGCTCGTAAAAATCTAGTCCAACCTCACAACCGATCGGACACGTTCGCAAATTTGAAATATGTCGCCATCATATGAAATACTCAACTCAATATGGATTGGTTTTAGGTTAGGCTATAGTTTTCGAGCGAGCGCAGCGAGCGAG
>NW_026109287.1:0-57897 GCF_024516045.1 Bombus affinis
CTTGCAGCTTGCAATTTCCGTTCCGTCGGGCGATACTGCGCGAACAAATCAAAGAGGACAACAGAGTCTCATAAACAAGCGAATCTGCTAAACAAGATCTAAAATGTTAAAAACACGTCGCTGATGGCCACGAGTGGTTTACTGCATATCGAAACTTTAAACTACGTTTCTAATTCGCGAGATGCGCGGGTTACTCGTGAGATAAACGAGATATAGTGGAAACTCATTGTCTAACTCGCTACAAGTTGCAAAGAAGAAGCCACTGATCATTACTACGACGTCGTGCACTGTGCACATTGATTCGTTTGAAACGAGGTCTCTTTATTTTTAAGCGAACTCTATTTATTACCGAACCGAGGTTTTACCAATCTACGCAATTAAATTTTTGCGTTTGCACGCGAAAATTTTATCCGTCGCTCGACCCTTGACCCAGACTAGTCGACCAAACTCGCGTTTCCGCAGGGAGAGACTTGGTCAAATTTCTCATCGACCGCTCAATCGACCCGTTTGTACCGTAACTACCCTTAGGTAACACGAAAACAGAGGTCCTTGTGCCCCGGAGTACCACAGCACAGCTATGTGCCTGACGATATACGCGTTAATAAGCCACGACCCATGCGCATTCTTGAACCCGATAACAGGATAGTTGCGTTCATGCGTAACATTAACATTCGTCATTTTTTCGATCAATTTACTTTATCCAATTCTATGGGATTCACGTTGCAACTATGAAAAGAATTTGCGACTGTTTAGTCGGTATTTTTCTTCTTGCTATTTATTACTCTTCTACCTTTTTTTTCCTTTTTGTACGTGAAGAAATCCTCATGAACTATTAGCTGCTGCTAATAATCGGTAACAGTAGAGTACGACAGGAGTGCTCCAGGAACCTCTCATGAATTGTCTTCAGTTGCACCCTTTTCCGTCGTCCTCTTGTTCGAGCCAATCCTAATAATTCTCCGACTGTTGAATTTGATGCTAGGGAGGGGGGGGGGGCATTGCCCCTAGCGTTATCCCCTGTTTTAGTCGTGGGTCCGTTTGGACGGCGATGAAGCGGTTCTAGGGCCGCCTGACCGCCATCCCCCTGCATGCGTTATCCTACAAGGGTGAGAGTTCTTCTTTCTCTCCCTTTCTGCTCGCTCGCAAAAGAGGCGGACAGCCTCGTATTCCTATGGTTCGCTCTCAACATCGTTTCTAGAATCGCCGAGGGTGTGTCAATCTTTCACCTATGACGTGCCGCAGGGAGTAGCTGTGTAGCTCCCATGCCGGACAAAGCTCCAGCGCGTGCTGCGCCGTGTCCCTGCCCTCCCTGCTTTTTAAAATTCGCGATTTAAGATTTATATTAATTTATATTATATTTAAAATTTTCGCGATTCAACGTTCAAATTGAAATCTTTTTCGTTCTTCATTAAGTTAAGATTACTAGAAAATAATCGTAAATGCTGCTTTATAATCATATAATTCAAGTTAGAAGTGTGCACATACCTTACTATTATATATAGAATGAGCAAATACTGTTTACTAATATCTTCTACACGTTTCAACGATATATTCTGGACGTTTTGCTTGCGACGAAATAACGAATGCGACTGGTTTGTTGAAATAAACGAAGCCTTGTTACAATGCGTCGCTATCAATTGTTACCAAGGCGCCACAGTGGCCTGCCCTGACCACCAATAAGATAAATGGTCCATTGGGGAAGAATGTTGTCTTACATCGTCATTTTATTATCATTTTGCCATTATATGCTTGGAACAATAAACATATTCCCGTGGCGTGCTGAGTGAAACATGTGATTTCGGCGTGTCAGTCAAAGTGTTAAGGAAATTGAGTGAGCTACTTCGTAGTAATACGTCGAACTATTTTCTTTTAATTACACAACTTCCGTTTGTGTCTTGAAGTTTCGTAATAGACCTCCGTGGCCTGTCCGTGGTCCGTCGTGTTGATACGTCTTTTGCATATTCTCACACTGAGTTTCACATCTTGTACGTCTGTACGTTGTCAAAGTTTAGGCGCAGCGATAGTACAAGTAGTTAGAGGTACGTTCGAAGGTGAAGTTCAAGTTTCAAGCTTCGAGCGTAGATGTTCAGTAGGAGAGACGCGAAGGTCGTTGGTTGAAAGAGTAGACCATGGACGTAAACCAAGGAGAAACGTAACTGAAATTCTGTGCTACCCAGGAGAGCGAGGATGATGAGAAGCGAATATAAAACAAACATATAGGTTACTGGCAAACTCGAGGGAACAATAACTCGCCTCGTTCGCGTCAATGTCGCCATTGGTACGCGGTTATTCCGCTTTTTGATCCTCGAATTGAATTAACGCGAAATAGCAGCCGAAAGCCTTTGTGATTGACGTGACTTTGAATAACAGCGAACAACAAAAATTCGATGCGACGCTCGAGCGCGTGGCAATGGGAGCAGAGGACGCAAGCACGTCAACAGCGGTGCAATTTAACAATTCGAATGTGGTGAAGTGCATGGAAACCTTTAATCCGAAAAATAGCAAAGAAATAACTGCTGTCCCTTGCACGATTCTCGAGTGGCGTCATCGACCGTCAGCTCTATCGATAGCGTCCGTCGCGAAACAACAGTTTGCGTATTGTTCGTTGATAAAATTGCCGAGTATCGATTATCGTTCAACCCGGCGCGGCAATCTTTGACCCGCGGCCATTATTGTCCAATTATTGGAAGAATTCGAGAATCGACGCAGCTTCCTATTGGCTTTGTTCGAATTCACATCCAATTCGCGGAATTAATTGGATTCATTCCTTCAAACGTATCTTCATTTACCTTCGATGTGCGAACGAGTTTCGCAACGTGATGGAACGTACCTTGTACTACTTCGTTTACCCCAACAGACACAAAACAGAACGATTCTATCGATCAACGAGGATGAGGTGCCTTTATTTCTTTTTTTTTTTTTTTTTCCTCCTCGGTTTGAGCAGAGTAAAAACAGTGCGCGTAGAGTGCGTTTTGGCACTGGGTTCGGGGATCGGCAATCCATTAACGCTTCTCTGGCTCGTGTTGTTGCAGTTGTTTGCGATTCAAAGTGATTCGAGTTATCAAGCGACGTATAGTTTGGCGGCGTAGCCTGTACAGCTCTTAACGTACCAAGCTAAGAGTTCTCGTAGAAATCACCTCGAGTGCCAAGAAACAAGTTTTTTCGCCAGCAGGAGAAAACTTGATGTAGTTCAGCCTTAACATATTCCAGATTCACGAACGAGGGAAGCGTACGGGTAGAGAGGCGTGTGTGTGTGTCGGCTGTTACTTGCAAAGGAAAGTCTATTCGTCGAGATCGATGGCATAGACGAAAGCTAAGAAACGATCGACCAATGTTTATTGAAATTTATATTCTTTTTTTACAGAAACGACGTTGCGACACAATCTTCCAGTGTTAGTGGTAGCTTATTCGGTAAGTGAAATCACAGTTAAATTTCATAATACGGTATTTTTATCGGTACGTAGAACGTTCTCCGGTAAAACATCAAAATTATTCAATTTTGCAATTTACAATGTTTTCTTCGCGCAAGTACCCTTCAAGTAAATTTATTAATTTACTGCAGAGATTACTCGCGTGTTTTTATTCTTCGAAAGAATTGCAAATTAAGCGTCTAACGCAATTTTACGTCGTGCATATTTATGCGCAACTGTGATACGAATTCAGAGGTTCGATAAGGAAAAAAAAAAAAAAATGAAGAAATAATGTGTATTCTGTGCAACCACGGAGAAAGGAATATCCGTTGAACAACCAGTTTGTGAAATATCGATTGAATTTTTTACCGAATAACTTGCTGAAAATAACGTCAATTGTTTTAAAATTAATAAAATTTGTATTCCATGCAAAGATATTAAACCGATAGAAATGCTGATTTTATCTTGACGTTTTCCATTATTTTCAAAACAATTTTCTCAACATTTGTAGCCTGACCTTTTACGGTACACAGTTTAACCTTTATACGGTAACGCACTGTCGTAGAACGTATTTCGCGTCGTATAAGAAACAACAGAGAATAGATTTTCTGTTCGAAAACAATGAAAGAGATTTAATAAAAACAGTTTTATTATCGTGCAGGTACGAGAGACTTTTATCGTGAAAGCTATTTCACGAACATATTTACCATGGTGTACAAAACGGTGGAAAATTCAGGAGATAATTTTCACGAAAAAGAGATATATCACGTAGAAACGTATCATCGAGAAATATATATTAATTATCGTTTGTTCTAATAAATAATTAATAATTCAATTACGATACGCTTATGGTCGATTACAACTCATTCGAATACCTCGTAATGATTTAAACGAAGACGTTTAAAAGACATGCATTGCTCCTTCTATCAGCTCGACCATCGTTAAGATTCTCTGAAAAAGATCATTCCGCGAGTATAAAAAATTACTTTCGTTAAGTCCACACCGTTCATCAAGTCCGTTAAGAAGTTCATCCTCCGAGGAAATGTTTAAGACAGGGGACCGAGGCAAAGCGTTCGATGAAAGGGCAATTAAAGCGAACGCGTCCAATGAAAACATATCAAATCGAATTCGTTGTTAACTAATTTCTCGAATTATCGAAAAACATCGCTTTAATTGATTTTCGAACGAAATACATCGATTCGAGGGTTTCAGGCTTTCAATTAGACTGCCGATGTTTATATATTTATGGAAATTCGCGTAGCTTGAAAAAAAAAAGAAAAAAAAAATATACGCGAAACGTGAGAAGCGGAAAACACATTGTAGATGTGGCAATATCGATAGTGGACGAAACAAATTTTAATTTGGCTCGCATATTTTTATGGAAATTCGTAATTCCATCGACCCGAAATTTTATTAAAAAATATTTTTTATCGCTTCGATGAAGGTACGAATGAATTTACGAGTGAACACCAGCGATCTAGTTATCACGCAGTTGTAAGTTAGTTAACGGGACCTTAACGGGACCCAGAACTTGGCAGATTTGTCATCTATTTTAAAAAACCTTCCATCGTTCGATTTGATAGGCTGTTTCCCTTTTTGATCTGGTATTAAAATATTCCCTTTGCTCAGCCTGGAAGTGATCTCCAAGTCACGGAAATAAAACGATAAAAGAAAAACAGAGCGCAGATAAAATTTTCCACGAAACGTTGGACATGTCTTATGCCGTTAAAATTACTGAACCTGCTCGAACGAGCTGAATAGCTTTTTTCGCAGCTGTACGACAAGTTGCACATCGTTGCACGCCATTTGTCGCGATTAGCTGCCGCCGACTAATGTGGAGAATTTCGTACAAGTCGTTGACTCGCTGCTAATTAAGAAGGCAAAGTTGCCGAGTAAGACGTCCGAATTATCTCCCTTTCTTTTTTCCCTTTTTCTATCCAAACGAAACTGACAGTATCAAAAATGAACGTTTTGGCGGCGAATAAAAAAGCTGAAACTACGTTCCTACTAACGCGATTCTTGTCGTGATAACAAAACGCAATTACTATGCACGCAGATTTATTTAATTTTGCTTCTCGTTGGAATTTCTGAGAGAAATTTTTAGTGATAGTGAAAGTAGCGCAGGATGACAGCTAAAACAACTTAAGGCAACTTGGACGAGTTAAAAAAAGGGCAAAAGTTTATTCTACGTCGAAGATAATACCGAGCTTAAGCGGGCTTTATCGCGATATCGTTTCACGTCAAAATATTTTTCTCAATAACGTCAAAGTCTTACGTTCGTTTTTAAAATCCTACAATTTCGATTTTCTTAACGTCTCGGAAGATCGCAGAGGAGAAAAAGCGCGACAAGAATATTTTCATTGACGTTTCCGCTTTGTGACCACCTTGCAATTAAACGGAAAGATTTTAATACTCCATTTATTCCATTCCTAGGATTCTTGAATTCCATTCATAGGAAATTCGAAATGGAACACGAAAAAATATATAAAATATATAAAGTAGCGTTTTCTACAGCAATTGGTTGGTAAGGCAATTTTCAACCGAGATTCTACCTTTTTACATTCTCCAAAATATGGATCCGCGGTTTAATTAGAATTTATTGGGAAGAATATGCAGAAACACGATGCAAGGACGAGATACAAGTTACGAAAGGATTTGCGAGTAACTTACGAGTAGCTTAGCAGCTACGATCTGTGAAATTTCAACTTAGTAAATCTTCTACACGAGGAATAGCGAGAGACAGGAATTTTGCGGAATTGGTCTTGTCGAAGTTGGATTCGGCTTGGATTATTCGATAGAAAGAGTGACGATCTGTCGTGTGTAGCGGAAAAGCGTGTGAAGCTTTTCACAGAATCGTCGCAAAGGGAAACGATTATCGCGTGAATCGCTTCTCCGAGATATCGAAAGCTGCATCAGACCTGTTTCGAAGAAAAAGAATTTAACATACCGTGTCCCTTATCGATCCGGAGCTTTCACGGGCATTTATCCGCCAACAAGAGAAAGCTTTCGCTTTCGATATTTCTATCGGGCGCGGTGTGCGTTGTCCTGGAAAACGGCCACGAGTTTAAAGCGTCGTTGAAAGGCGTATTCGCAAGAATTGTAAAGATCAGATCGCAAGCCGAAGGCAACGGGAAACCGATGCTGACAAATGATGTTCACCGTAATATCGTAACACGACGTATTGTACGGGATATCGACGACGTTGTGTTCGCTACCGATGTTTTCCACTTAGCTGTAATTAAATAAAAGCGAGGATGATCTGAAAGATCAACGACGACAGTCAGTGGCTCGTTCTTCAACGTTACAAGTTCTTGCGATTATCGTTCATTTTCAAAAAACGAGATGCATAGAACAGTCGTCGCGTACGTTTTCTCTGCGTTTATGAGAAATTCGAAAACGAGTACACAGAGTGTACGAAATAATGCAGAAGCGTATAAAATATTCAAAACAGATATAAGCAAATTTTCTACTTACAAGACAAGTTTCGAAAGATTATGAAATTTCCGAGACGCGTACAGCACATTCTTTCGCTGTCCAAAGTTGCTCTAAGGGGATGAAATTCACCTCCGAGAATCGGCCTACTTTCCGATTTTCCGTTATAGCTTTCAAGCCACAAGTATACATAGAAAGAAACTTTTCGGACGAGAGTTACATCTTTCGATCAGCGCCTATCGTTCGATAAAAGTATCCGTCAATGTTACAGCAATAGCGGGAAATTGTCAGAGGTAGATTTCACTCTCCGAGGGTGAATTGTGGCAGAAAATAGAAATTGCGCCATACGCATCCACGTATTGTCTGCGTGCAATTTCAAAGTTCCACAATTTGTTGAATTTACGCGTTGACGTGTGCCTGGTTAATGAAGCGCGTTTTTATTTATTTTCGTTGGAATATGTATATCGTGGTCGTTTTATACGTTCAAGAGAAATCTGAAATCATGCAGAAATGGATACAACGTGCTCATAACGTGTAAAAACGTATCGGATGTCGTATACGTAAACGTATAAAATATCTAAAGTAGAGTACTTGTTGCTTGTAACACCAGCAGGTTGTCCCCTAATCGTCTTTGTTTTACAAACATATCTTTTACGACAACGCATCTTTATACAAACACGAAAATTCAGTCAAACAATGCGATCTTCATCTTAATAGGACAAAATGGATCGTACGTAATTCGATAAAATAATAGAAAACAGAAAACTGTTGCGCGTCTATGATTTCCTTATAGAACGAAAGAAACTTTTGCCACGATCTAATATAATATTTAACAAATAACGGCAACTTCCGGTTCAAGTGTCTCTCTTAATTATTTTCGTGGAAATATGAGCGCGCAATAAATATTCACAGTCTAGTTAGACACAGTACTGTGAGAAGAAAGTAATAGAATTTTTATCACTATAAATAATAGATGCATATCCTTTATCACTGGTGGCATCCTAAATCATGCTAGTGGCTTTTGTCGTGTGACACAGCCTGGATATTTCTCTTCGGTTATTATCTGTTAGTCTGTATGTCCGGAGCAAGCTACATATATAAATGTACGTACATATATACATACATACATACATACATACATACATACATACATACATACATAGTATATAGCAACGACAGGAAAAAGACTCGCAGCGATTAATTTTCGTTTGCCACGAGTCTATGAATCATTGGCGTTAGTCTGCTTGTTCGACTGCATTTTCCGTGGTAGTTCGATGTGATTAGGATAGCTCGTTACATGGTCGAAACATTGTTGAAACTGCTATATGACCATGATATTACACAATGAGTGTGTAAAGATGAGAGAAAAGAGAGCGCGATAGGGAGAAATTTTGGATCTTTGTTTTGATCTCAAAATGGATCTTTGTTGAAACGACCTTTTTCGTTTAAATAATATGTAAGTTTTTTATTTATTTAAAGATAGCTACGCATCTTTCCATTTACGTAAATCGATCTCTTCCATCTTCGTGAGTTAGATCTGTCGAAAGTTTTTTCGCTTTCTCGAGTTGGCAAGTTGGAAAAAAAAGAATCCCTGACATCGCGACGCGAAAGAATGATCGATTTGCCATAGAATGGTCATGTACAGTGAACGGCAATACTATCGCAACATCCTTCGCAACTGAATAATTTCTTCGTAAGGTCAGATCAAACGACTTGAGTTTTTGCGATGAACAAGGTAGAGGTTTATTTTTCAAGCTTTCTTTATCTGGGTTTAGAGCAACGGAAATTGGAACATCTTTCGAAGATTCGCACACGTACAGAACGTTAAAAAAATAATTTATTCCGAAATCTTTCAACTTTCGATTCGCCTTTCATCTCTTCGATTCGCCATCTGAACAAATATTTTGAAAAATTCAAATCAATTTATATGCTCGTCCTTGCTTCTTTCATAACACGGATTACTATCATTTTGAATGAACATGTGCTTTTTTCGTGATTCGAATTAAAAGAATTAAACAAATCGGAACGTTGTTTTCCTTGTTGTAGCATTAACATTTTTATTGCGCTCGTAATTCACGATACTTAGGCTGCAACATACCGAAGCTCTTCTCATACTTGTATCGCATTAGGGGCAAATGTTACATGGTTGCAGAACCGTACAAGCAATATGCTGGAGACAAAGTGGGGTGGGATTTTATGTACCAAGTTAATGCTACATTCCGTTCTCGTTCACTCTAATGGGACGGCTTAATAAATATCATTCGATATATCTTGAAGGTTCCGCCATTTCTATCTGAAAGTTGTTCACCAAGGGTAGAAGGTAAATTATCGTTGACATTCCCTTCCTACACTCCCTTCCATCTGACATAAGAGACACGAAGGGGACGAAAAGATTGAGAATTAATGGTCAATATGATCTTGTAGATGATTTCTAAAATGTTCTGAAAGGGAGATAGCGACTGAGAACCTACAATGAAGCTATACAATCTTTACATTTTTTTTCGTGTTTAAAATTACCAATTTCTACATTTTACGTTTCCTTCATAAAATTAGAAACTTTCTTGACGAAGCTGCTAATAATCTACTTGGCCAGTCGACTGTTGCCACCTGTTTGGAAAACGTTTTCCTAAAAAGCGATGACGAGTATATTCAAACACAGGGTATGTGCAACTGTGTAGTATGGAATTAAGTTGTCAAATAAACTAAACCAGAATAACTAGTGAAATTGACTGGTTTTACAATTTTATTTTAAAATTCCCACTTCATGTTATATTCTTTTCCGCAATGATTTAATGACTTTTGCAACGATAACTAAAAGAATAATATAACGAATCTTGTTTTGTTTTTTATGTATTCAAACTCAAAATAATGTATCAAGGCTACCTATACCAATATCAGTTAAAATACCCGGTACTTGTCAAGGTGTAAAAGGGTAAAAGGGTCCCACAATCTGTTTCCCACAATCTGAATCCCAATTAACCAGTTTCCTCGTTTTGTACAACTTGCCACGCGTTCTTAAAATGTTTATTGCGTGTCATTCGATATAATGATAACATTTATCAGGAAGTGTATCAATCCTATTATAAGTGTATCAATCCTAGTTCAGGGATGATGGTCCCAGATGGATTAATAATCCCAAAAATGCACTACATAACATGGAATTCCTTCTGTAAGAAAGTAATAAATCACTAAATATAAAAATATTCCATTGTTACGTATTTTTTAAAGACCAGTCATTTTCGCTGGTTTTAGTAGAAATAGCTTCGTGTTAACTATCGGTAGTTCTAGCGTTAAGTTGTAACGAAACGACTTTTTTATTTTTCAACTTTATTGCCGAAATTTATCGCAATTGAAAACAGCAAGTTTTAACTATTTTTTACGCACGACGAGTATACTCGTCAAAGACAATTAACTGATTAAGATATTCTGTATGAATTTACCATAGAATCTAAGCGGACTGACATCGATGATAAACGTACTGTCTTTTTCACCTTAAAAATATCTTCTTATTAGGTCTAAAATAATGAAAAGGGCAGAAAACTTGTGAAACTGCTTCCGAGGTATAAAAAGAAGAAGATATAGGGGGGGGGGGGGCGTTAAAGGTTGCAGGGAGCGTTTCAAAGTCCCCAAATAAAAACTTGGAATGTGGTAATTTTTTTTTAATAATAAAAGTTTTATCGATGCTATATCGTTTCTCCCTGGTGTCTTCTGTACGCTTTGAGACATTTATGACCATTCGTAGGTGAGAGTGAAAGTTAATGATATCTCGCTTACATCGGAACAGCGACTTTATCCCTTCAAATTTACGATTTCGATCTTTTATTTTATCTTGTGAAGTTTTATGCTTCCAGCGTGTAGAGAGGTGTCTTTGCATCTTCGACTTTGCTTTGATCAACGATCGAGAATTTTATCTTCTGCAATCAAGTTTATTAAGTTGGACCAACAGAAGAGTTGCTCCAGTATTACTGTTCCTTTGCAAAATATTCTAGATTTACTTATTCCTTTATTTTTATAATTATTATTTATCGATTATGTCTTATTTATCAAAATATTTCTTTGTAATCAACAAGCGACACGAAGGTCATCGAATGAACAAACACGAACTTATCGTATTTGTGGTTTTCAAGTATGCCGCTAATATTTATACGTTTGTTAGAAAATTTGTGCGTAGCACGGCGAAAATATGTGAATTATCAGAGGCAAAGTACTTTATTTAAGCTCCGTTCCGTCAATAATATTTACAATTATATTAATATATACAATTATATTAATTTGTACGACAATCTGCGGTTTATTGATAAATTCTCGTTTGATAGATTTTGTATAATCGGACAGAAAGCTGGCAAAGGCAACGGAAAATTCGCAGAAGCGTTCAAAAGGGAATGTTACCCTCGTTCGTCAGTCTGCTTGTTAGCACCCCCTGTAAAATTAATCAGGAGATCACCCAATAAGAAATAACTGCAAATTTATTGTTTCTATTATTGTTACTATTATTGTCTCTATTATTGTCTCAATTATTGTTTCTTGAAAACTTGAATTTTTAAAAATTCAAATTTTCAAAAATTCAAATTTTCAAATTTTCAAAAAATCAAAAATTCAAATTTCTAAATTTTTAAAAATTCAAATTTTCAAATTTTCAAATTTTTAAAAATTTGAATTTTTGAATTTTTAAAAATTTGAAAATTTGAATTTTTGAAAATTTGAATTGGGGAACATGGGGAAAAGCAAGAACTAAAACTCTCGTTCTACTCGCAGAATTTCCACCCGAAATACCCGATTTCCAGTGAAATCTTATTTCCAACGTACGTTGTCGGAAGTTTTGTCTCATTGTCTAATTTGTATTAATAATCAGCTATGTTTTCTTCTTCGTTATCAACGAAACAAAATATCATTGAAATTAATTTACAAGCATGTATTAATAAAAAAGTATGTTCGCTTTTATAGGCAATATCATATTAATTATTAACGGAATGAAATATCAATGAAATTTATTTCCAATTATTATTTGGCTGATTCGTGATGATTGATGAACAGATACATATTTAATACATTATTGTTAAACTTTTCAACAGGTAGTTCAAACTTCGTCAATCAACGTGTTGATTTACTCGTTTTGATGAAATTCCTATATTATTACGAGAAATTCGTTACATTATCCAATGAAACAAGCGATAATGTATTTTATATTCAATTAAAATTTTAACTAAATTCAATACGCGCGTATTCGAATCTGATAATGAAAACCGTATATATATCATTTTTAAGTGCTGTGTCAGGGAATAAATGTTTCAACTATGAAACTATCGCATGCAGGTTGTATTAAGAAGGTTAAAATTATTAAAACGACAACTGCTGGAAAAGCAAGAACTAAAAGTCTCGTTCTACTCGCAGAATTTCCACCCGAAATACTTAAATCATTTTTCTCTTCAGAACCTAAAAACAGCATAAAGCTGGAAAGCGCACTACTCGAACATAGTTGGCGTAATTTTAACTTGAGAACGTTCGACTGCATCGAAGTTCTTCGTTTAAAGAGGAATTCTCGAAGCATTACCCGCCTTGCGGTTCAAACTTTTTCGAACGTTGTTGTTGTTGTATCCTCGTCATTTTTCACTGCCGGACGTGTATCAACTGCATTGGAACTATCGTTGCTGTAATATTGTAATATCGGGGAAAACCTTGATTAATTAAGAAAGTCTACTTGACCATGGGTCATCCACCACTGTGGAACGTGTGTATACCGGAGCCATGGTAAAAGAGGTTGCCAGTGTCACGTCGGAGACGCAAGAAATCACGAAACCGATAGATCGCCGGTGATCTTGTGACAACGACCATACCCAAATAAAAGATTATTATATTATATCGTATTAATTGTTATATTACAATAGGAAAATTAGAAATCAATCTGGGAATTTACGTGGAAGTTACAAGCGAAGCTCCAAAATAACAACTACGTTAAATATTTTTTGGCAGGAAAATCATTGGGTAGAAACTAGTTTTTATTTAAACGAAAGCCAGTTTTCAATTTCTCCAAAAGCGATACGATTCAAGAATTTTAATCGTTAATAATTCTGATTACGAATAATCATTACGAACGATTCGATTTGTTCCTCGGTCGCTCGATAATAATTTTAGATCATGGGAATTTAATTTGAAACAGTAATCAATGGAAGTGACCTGAATTTTTGTTCGGTTATCGAACAGTGACCATTATCAAGGAAAACCGAATTTTGCTTTGATTACCGATAACCATTATCGATGGCGAAATTGATTTTCGATTATCGCCAAGCAATATCGATGAAAAAAATATTTTCTAGTCACATTCGACTATCGTCGATATTTATTGACATTGCTGATAATCGGTTTTCACTGACAACGTAAAGAAGCCTAATTATAAAACTGATACGTTTTATTAAGCAAAGAAAAAGATACGAAAATGTACGAAACAAAGCATAAGATAAAAGATATCACGGTGCAACTGTTAATAAAAATATTCTACTGCGATATCTTTCATCCTATTCGTTTCATATATTTTCATATCTTTTTGTTTGCTCGATAAAATACACAAGTTTTATGAATAACTGCGAACACACGTACTATTGGCTTGTTAACTAGGTGATTGCGGGTTTTGTCATTAGATGATATTGACAAAATTCGCAATCACCTAGTTTCCAACCCAATAATTATCTGTGACGTTAATAACGATTGATAATACAGCCAGTGATAATTGACAATGTAGAGCAAATTTTTGCCATCAATAATGGTCATCGATAACCAAAATAAAATTTTCTCGCCACGGATAACAGTTACTCGTAACAAAAAAAAAAAAAAAAAAAAAAAAAAAAAAAAAAAAAAAAAAAATATTTTAAAAATCCGGTCATTTATGTTGGTTATTGGTAACCAAACTGAAATTTCTCTCGTCGATAACGATTACCGGCAATCAAAAAAACTTTAATCCGTTTTAACGGTTATTCGCGATCAAAAATTTTTTAATTAAAAACATCAACCTTCATATCGCAACTTTACAAACTTCTCTTGTAACAGTTATGATGTCTTGTAATTGTAACATTTATGGCAAATATACATTTAGCGAAAAATTAGTATACAGCATGAATAGAAGTAGTCTTAAACATTACAACTGGTGATAAAGATCGTTTCGCTAAATATCGTGGCTTAACACAGCGAATAATTGACTGCTCAAATATTTTCATCGTGTTTGCGCGACGAATATTTTATGTAACTTCTGGATACGGTTTTGCAGAGAAATTAGAAATTTTAGAAATTTCACAATCACGTATAATCGTGGCTCGTCGTGCTGTTAATGAAGTTTCTAAATATTTCGTGTAATATAGGAAAAGTGAAAAGTTTCTAAGAGTCTTCGAGTATCTTCGTGCGTCTCTGTGTGCGTATAATCGAGCGTCTTTAGATCGCGAACGTAGATCGAGGAAGAAATTGCGCGTCTTTGACCGGTTAGGCGGAGCAAAATTGTACGTTAAGAGATTAAAGACTGACACTTGCCAGGGTTACGAGTCGTCTAGAAAAATAAGCTCCCGTAGAATATCACCTGAGCGCCAATTTTGTCTCCGACTACGAGCACACGTAGTCCTATTACGCTGTTCTCTAGGGGGAGACGAGTGGAGAGCGAAAGAGAAGGCAGAGAAGAGCTCTCCGAGGAGCATCATATTAGTTTGAGAATTTTCTCATAAAAACAGGCTGAAATTTAAAGTTGATTTGAAAGTAGAGATCGGTTTTAAAAAGGCTACCGGTTCGATTGGATCTCAGGCTGAAAGTTTCATCTACAATTATATCTCAAATATTTGTGCAATTTTATATCTTCTTGCGTGTATTGCGTATGCTAAAAATCCGCAATTTTAATTATCACGTTTCGCACGAGACCAGCATTCGCGCAAATACTTACGAACGAGAATTTATTCAAACAGTCTAAATCTTTCGCGTTAAAACTACCTAGAATTTATTTTATAATAATATGGCGTTAATTACCGTCGTTTCGGCACTTGCAATTTTTCGAGAAGAATCGCCTCATAGCGTTGCACAGACGATAAACAATTAACATTGTCGTTATCGAACTCAATTTGTTACGAACTGTCGTCGCATTCGTGCAATTTATATTTAGCATAAACCGTACGCTTAATACAACCTTACGGTTATTAGCAAATTCCTTGTTAGCATATTCCTTATTAACAATTATTTCTAGAAACGAGATAACATTTGCTTGCCGAACTTATCAGAATATTTGTCTCTCGTTCGTTTGCGTTTATTAGCTGAGCGTAATTCTCGCAGTGGTAACGCTTCTCCGGGTTCTCCAGTTGCTGTGTATGATATCGTATAAAAGATAAACGCTTCGGTTAAGAGTAAATTTCGAAAGAAACTATTCGTTAATTTGCCAAGGATTCGTATTCTTCTAATTACACTTGCTAGCCAAGTGTAACTACCACAATCGATGCCAATAGCCCAAGTTCGATCGTAACAGGCGGATCGTTTCTAACTAATTTTACGTAGAACGTTCTGATCGATATTATCGTCGTCCCACTGAACCAGTTGTTCGCGTTTATCGCGTCGCGTCTTAAAATCGGGCAATTGTCTGGTTTGCATGATTCGTTCGACGAACGGTAACGCAGCTGTACGCACAGAAACCGATAAATCGGCTCTACAAACTGATTAGACCTCTCGTTTAGAAAGACGGCGTAAATGAACATAAACACGTTTGTACGCGAGAGCCCATAGAAAGGAAATTCCGCGTACACCGGCAGAAACGACTAGCTTAATTTCAACGACAGCATCGTTTCTGAGAATTGAGCATTCATCGTTAAACATCAAAGCGTTGGCTTTCAGAGATGTACAAGTTTCTATATGTCACGGTGTACACGTCAAACGTTCCTTGATTCGATGAAATGCAGCCTCTACTTTGCTCGATTTGTCACGGATTAGTTGCACCGTGCAAGCAAGGTTTATACTTAGACTTCAAAGTACCGAACATCGATAAAACACAACGCAGGTACGTGTTCTAAACGATGACACGAGCTTCCAAGTTTCCCAAGGAAAAATTGTTTCCCGCTGTTTGCGCGGTGGCTCGCGCTGCTATTCCAACGTTCGCAACGGAAAATTTTTTCCAAATGCGCATTACGCGACACTTTCCGAAAGTTTGTTAACGCTGTAACGAGACAGGAATCGCTGCGAGAATTATAACAGTGAAATTTGAAACGAAACCGACGATGCAGATGGAAATTACGTTATTCTGGACATTTACTTGCGAACGTAGTTTATTTAGTATTAGTGAAAAATTAGCACACGGTATGAACAGTAGTTTTAAACGCACTATTAGTCTAAAAAACGATCTCGCTATTTACCGTGGCTTATCGACGTAGCGAACAAAATTGGTTTTTCCAATAATTCGATGATCTTTTTTCCGATACTTGTGTGATACATTTTCAAATCTGTTCCACAATTTGCACGTATAATAATAATAATCACCATAGTTTTGTCTCGTTACAGCGCCAGTGAAATTTCGAAATTATTCGGTGCGATATACCCAATGGCTTGAGAAAGCGTTCCAACGTTTATCACGGAATGTTTTCACGAATGTGCGATGCGTGTCATGCGAGATATTTGGAAATTTCGCTGGCGCTGTAACGAGACGCGAGTATTGTATTGGAAAAATTTGAAATGGATCGGAAAATGTATATGGAAGTTACAGGACCTTTCTCGAAAATTATCGACAGTTCAAATATCAGGTTGTACAACAAAAGAGTCTTTCGTTTTATAAGAAAATAATAGACGCACGACGTTTCATGTTTCCTTTATTTTATCGAACTACGTACGTTCCATTTTGTTCTATTAAGGTAAAGACCACGACATTTGACAGATTAGCTGTCGTGTTTGTATAAAGATGCATTGTCGTAAAAGACATATTCGTAGAGGAAAGACACTTTTGGGGCAACCTAATATTTGGCTGAACCTGACAAAACTGTACGCTTGTAACAAATAAAAAAAAAGCCTGCTACGCCCTTTCGATCATTTCAGCTGGAGTTATGCGTGGGTCGACCCAATTACGTTCTTACAACGTTAGAGAATACCTTCGTTTTGAAGAAAATGAAAAAGGATCGCACATTTTCGTTTCAATTTTCTTGATTAAACCTCTTCTCCCAACGTTACAAATATGTTTTATTATCGTTAAAATAGGGACAGACTCGAAAGTGCAAAAATTGAAGAGTCGCAACTGATGTAACGAACATAATCACGATAGTCGTGTCTCGTTACAGCGTTAACGGGATTTCAAAATGTTTGGCATAATACGCGATCCTACGCAAAATTTCCGCCAGCTCAGTGAAGTTTCGGCTATCCGAGTCTCGTATTATACGATGTGTTTCCAGCTTTCTCCAAACTGCGCGTTTTTTTTTTTTTTTCGAAATTTTAACGCCGGCACCGCGCGAACAAAGTAAATAGATTAATTGAACTTTTAATCGATCAAATAGTCAACTAAACTGAAACGCACGTACGATGTTAAGTTATCGAAATCAATTTTACGCTTTTACCGTACGAACGCCGGTATCATCCGATCTTTCGGTATTTTCCGAGTTTTCTATTGTTCGTGTGATACGCGTCACCTCGGAACGATCAAGATTATTCGAACACTTTCGCAAGCCATAATAAGATTACAGAAAAAAGTACTTTGCTGTGAATACACGTTTCATCGGAGGAATCGAAATTTGTACAGGACGAAGTAGCGTCGTTCGAACGAAGCAGCGATAGACTTAAAGTTGGGCTGTACAATTTCTAGATTTATATTAATCCTATAGAACGAAAGGACCCAGAGCTCTATGAACGTTCTAAGAGAACGGATCAAGAGAACGGCGAAAGTCAAATTGACCAACTTCATCTTTGGACAATCTCATAATTTCGCAATTTCATCGTCCAAGTACACGATTGATTCTCACAAAACCTCTAGTTCCTTAGAGCTTAACGCCACGCTCATCTTTTCACTTTTATCGCATATTGTCCCACCACTTGCGATACTTGTAATTACTTTTCTCTACTTTTCAATTTTGGAGTTGGTCAATGTGATTTCCGAATGGCTCGATTGACTATACGAGTCTTGGATAAAGATGACAATTAAACTATTCAGATTAGTCATGTTGCTTCGTCAAACGATTTGAATTCAAGCAATTCGAAACCATTTTGTCAATATGAACCTATTATTTTACCAATGTGAATCTGTAATTTTGCTTGAAATATACTTCCAAGTTTTTATGATGTTTCAGATTGGTCAAGTTACCTGAATCAAGCAACTATTTTCAAGTAAGTTAAAATCATTTTGCCAATGTGAACCTGTAATTTTGCTTGAAATATACTTCCAAGTTTTTATGATGTTTCAGATTGGTCGAGTTACCTGAATCAAGCAACTATTTTCAAGTAAGTTGAAACTATTTTATTAATGTGTGCAGTTGAGTGGAGCAAGTATTTTCAAATAACTTGAAGCTATTTTGTTAGTTGTTTGAATCAAGCAACTATTTTCGAGTAAGTTGGAACTATTTTGTTAACGCGTACAGTTTTTTTTTTTAATTTATTTATTAAAATTCACAATTTGTCCAATTTGGACATTTGGTGGAATTTTTTAACGGTTAAATTAGCATGTTGGTGGCTACCCCCAGCGGGGTACCATCCTCGTGTTTGTTAGGTTATGTCCTTTATAAGGTCTGCTGGGTGCTTCCTTTTTATGGTTTTGTATGTTTCCGCAGCTAGCCGGTTTGGGTGTGTTACTATTCTTGATTTGTATTTCTCGGAGTATCTGCTAATTTCTTCCTTGACCGTTGGCATTCCCAGGTCCCTCCGTATATCTTCGTTTCTGACGTACCAAGGTCCGTTTACTATTGTTCTGAGGATTTTAGCCTGTATTACCTCTATTTTGTTTATATGGCTCATTGCTGCCGTCCCCCATAATTCCGTATTCCGTACGTCCAGATTGGTTTTATGATCGTTTTATATATTTTTACTTTATTTTCTATGCTTAGTTTGGATTTTCGGCTTGTTAGCCAATGCATTTGTCTCCTTGTTTTCTGTATTTTTTCTACTATTGATTTGATGTGTAGTTTCCATGTGAGTTGTGTATCTAAGTGGAGTCCTAGGTATTTGACATGCATGAAACTAAATTGGTGATCCGGTATTAGTTTTTTTGTCTCTATTATTGTTTTAATCCGGCAATATATTATTTTTTCCAGTATTTTGGAAAATACTGGAAGCAGTGATATTGGTCTGTAAGATGCAGTTTGATGCGGGTCTTTGCCTGGTTTATGTAACATTTTGATCTCTGCTAATTTTCATGGTTTGGGGAAGTATTGAATTCTTAGAATTGCATTGAATATTATTGTCATTAGTCTTATTGCTTTTGGCGGAAGGTTTTTTAAGATTTTATCATTGGTTAGGTCGATTCCTGGCGCTTTGTTGTTTTTTGTTTTATCAATTATGTTTCTAATTTCTTGTGCTGATGTTTTAGGTATGGTGTATTCCTTGTCGGTTGTGGTAATAGTGGTTTGTGGATCCTCCTCCGTATGACTTTTGAGGTTGCTGTTGTTGATAATGTGTGGTGTGAATGTGTTGCAGAGGTGGTTGGAGAATTCTTCAGCTTGTTCTTCGTTGCTTCTTGCCCATATGTTATCTGCTTTTCTGATTGCCGGGACGGGTATTATTGGCTTCCTTATTTTTTTCGTGGCTTTCCATAGTAAATAGTTGGTGTTCTCGTGTGTGGAGAGTGTCCCTATGAACTTTGCGAATTCGTTATCGTTGTGCTCCTTTATTTTGTTTTTTATTTCCTTTGCAAGTTTGTTTAAGTGTTTTTTGTTTTCTCGGATTCTGTATTTTTGCCATTTTGCTTTTGCTTTTCTTTTTTCTTTGATTTTGTCGAGTATTTCTTGCGGGATTGTTATTGTTTGTCTGCTGGTTGATTCGGGTATAGTGGTTGTCCTTGCTGCTTCTTGAATAGTTGCTGTCAATGTTGCTACTGCCTGTTCTATGTGTTCAGGAGTTTTTAACGGGATGTTGCAGTTTATTTTGCTTTCTATTATTTCTTTGAAAGTTTGCCATTTGGTGGTTTTATTGCATAGTGTTTCTGGTTTGCTATAGTGAATTGGTTTGTTTCTGTATTCAATTATTATGGGTGTATGATCGGAGCTGAGCTCGAGGTTGGGTGTTATTTTTAGTTTATTTGTGTTTAGTCCCCTTGTAACTGCAAAGTCCAGAAGATCTGGTTTTTTGTTCAGGTCAGTCGGCCAATGTGTCGGTGTTCCTGTGGATAATATATTGAGGTTATTATTTCTAATGTATTTTTCCAGTGTTCTAGCTCGAGGTGTAATGTTTCTTGACCCCCAAAGCGTGTGCTTTGAGTTGTAGTCTCCCGCTGCGATGTACTTGTCCCCTAGGTCCTGGAAGTATTCTTCCCACATTTGTGTTGTTATTTTGTGTCGCGGAGGCTCATATACTGCTGACAACTGGAAGTAGTTGCTGCTAGTTTGAACTGTAACAGTGGTTGCTTGTAAATATTCTTTGTTAACTTGGCTGTGTAGATAATGTTTGATATCGTTTCTGACTATCACTGCTGTCCCTCCGTGAGCTTTTCCTGAGGGGTGTTTGGTATCATATATGTAGTATCGTGAACAAAAGGCCTAAGATATCTGCCGAATCGTAGACAATGTCGCGAGAGCCGCGGCATCGTCGGGTACATCAAGGTGTCGTCGGTCCTTTTTAAGTTTCGTGGAAAGGGCCCGCGTGACCCTGGCCACGCGCGTTTCGGGACACGTGTCTCGAACGACGGGAAAAGACAAAAGAGACGTTAAAGTCAGTATTAGTTGAGAAGCCGGAGAGAACGGATGCAAAAGGTGTGCAGAGTGTGAATTGAGAAGCGAGAGCGAGCGAGTGTAGAAGCCGAAGAGTGTGAATCGGGAAGTCGAAAGCCGCGTCTGAAAATAAGACGTACGACAGCATTGTAATTATTTCGTTGCTTCGAATATTATTAATTAAATCAAAACATCATTACTTGTCCTTTCCTCTAAGACCCATTAAGATACTACATATATGGTGTAGTATGGTATTTTCAAGTAGCTTTTTGTAGTGTGAAGTGAAGTGTGCTTCTGAGACAAGTAGTATGTCTATATTGTTATTGTATATGAATGTTTTAATTTCGAGGGCCCGTTGTTGTAGGCCGTTTGAGTTCCAGGCTGCTATTTTTAGAGTGTCCGTTTTTATTTTTTGCTTAGCACGTTTGTAATTAGTTGTAGCATGACTGTGATTTGTTGGGTTTGCTGTTTGAGTACTGCGTTTTGTTCGCTTATCATTCTGGTTAGCATTTCGGTGTTCTTTATGGATTGTTTGAGCAGTTCTTTGATTTCTGCAGTGTCATTGTTACTATTGCTGTGGTATTGGTTGTGTGTGTGTTGATTGGCTGGTTACTTGAGCATAGCTTAGACCACCAATGGTGTTGGTGCTGATAGGTTTGGTGTTTGTTGCTTGCTCTGTACTTGGAATTATTTCAGGTTTTGTGCTGTCCTGTTGGGCTTGTGTGTTAGTGATTGTCCTACTTCGTAGGGGCGGGAACAGTTTACGTTGTAATTGTTTTCTTACTTCACATCCTTTATAGCTGGCTGGGTGGTTTCCGTTACAGTTGTAGCATTTAACCTGCTTTATTTTTCCCGTGGATGGGCAGTGTGTCGTGAGATGATTTTTTGCACATTTAACGCATGCCGGGGTTCTATTGCAATAGTTTTTAGTGTGTCCGTATTGTTGGCACCTTATGCATTGTGGGATTTCTTTTTTATGTCTGGGTGGCTCCACTTTTACTATTGTGTTTAGTAATTTTTCTATATCGTATATTTCTTTGTTGTTGTTTTTAGGTTCTAGTTCAACTAGGAATAGCGGTAACGGTTGTTTGGTATCGTATTTGTTGATGTTATTAATTGACCTTACCTGGTGTCCGATTTTTGCCAGTTCTTCACTTATTTTTCCAGTATTTGTTTTTGGGTGTAGTCCCCTGATTACTGCTTTGTAGCTTTTGTCGGTTTTGAGCTGAAAAGTGTGATATGCTGCGTTTTTTTCCTTTAGTGATCTTGTAATTTTTCTGAATATTTCTGGGGTGTTGGTTTGCACTTTCACCTGGTCTATTTTTATCTGTTTGATGATATAGTTGTCTTTCCCTGCGGTGTTGTTTAGTAGTTCGATGAGGGGGTCAATTATTTTCACGTCTATGTATATCGGTGGTGGTTTGGGAGTACGGTTTGTCGGACTTTCCGTTGGGTCCGTTGCTGCCTCTTCTGGCAGTGCGCTGAATGGATTGTGCAGCTTGATATCTTGTAGCCATTATTTTTTTTCATATGTATCGATTTTCCTCGCGCTTGCAAGCGGGATTACCTTCCGTTTTTTGCTTGAGGTTGCCACCGTCCAGTTTTCTTCCTGGTGTATTGGTATGTTTTGTTCCCCGTCGGATTGTGTTGTTTCCATAATATCATCATTTTTTTCTACATATGTAGAGTCTGTAGCTTTATTTATGGAAAATGTTTCACCGGAGTTAATTATTTTTATTGGTGGAATCTGCATGATTCTACGTTTTGTCTATTTTTGGCGTTAACTTTGTCCCTTTCTCTTCCCTCTTGCCGCACTTTCATTGGAGCCACTGTTGCACGCTTCCGTTTAGGTTGCCTGCCCAGGCGGAACTAACGTCTTTTTTTTGCCGTATTTTTGTTTGTTGGTTTCGAAATTTCTTGCTGAATTTTTGAATGTTTCTTCCCTGTCACTTTTTAAGTTTATCTTCTTCTCTGTTATTCCCTTAGTTGTTTGAATCAAGCAACTATTTTCGAGTAAGTTGGAACTATTTTGTTAACGCGTACTGTTTTTTTTTTTAATTTATTTATTAAAATTCACAATTTGTCTAATTTGGACATTTGGTGGAATTTTTTAGCGGTTACATTAGCATGTTGGTGGCTACCCCCAGCGGGGTACCATCCTCGTGTTTGTTAGGTTATGTCCTTTATAAGGTCTGCTGGGTGCTTCCTTTTTAGTCTTCTGTCCATATTTGTGATTTTGTATGTTTCCGCAGCTAGCCGGTTTATGTGTGTTGCTATTCTTGATTTGTATTTCTCGGAGTATCTGCTGATTTCTTCCTTGACCGTTGGCATTCCCAAGTTCCTTCGTATATCTTCGTTTCTGACGTACCAAGGTCCGTTTACTATTGTTCTGAGGATTTTAGCCTGTATTACCTCTATTTTGTTTATATGGCTCATTGCTGCCGTCCCCCATAGTGGTATTCCGTACGTCCAGATTGGTTTTATGATCGTTTTATATATTTTTACTTTATTTTCTGTGCTTAGTTTGGATTTTCAGCTTGTTAGCCAATACATTTGTCTCCTTGTTTTCTGTATTTTTTCTACTATTGATTTGATGTGCAGTTTCCAGGTAAGTTTTTGATCTAAGTGGAGTCCTAGGTATTTGACATGCTTTGTTTGCGTTATATGCGTACCGTTCAATAGGATGTTTGGTGGTATCTTTTTCCGTAGCGTGAATGTAATATGGTTGCATTTATTGGGGTTTGCTTTTAATTGTTTTTCTTGTAGCCAATTTTCTATTTTTACGATATGTTCTTGTAGTATTTTGACTGCCGTTTCTGGGTTAGTAAGAGAAGAAAATAAACTTTAAAAGAGACAGGGAAGAAATGTTTAAAAATTCAGCAAGAAATTTCGACATCAACAAACAAAGTACGACAAAAAAAGACGTCAGTTTCGCCTGGGCAGGCGACTTAAACGGTCGTGCGAAACAGTGGCTCCAGTGGAAGTGCGGCCAGAGGGAAGAGAAGGGGACAAAGTTAACGCCAAAAATAGACAAAACGTGGAATCATGCAGATTCCACCAATAAAAATAATTAACTCCGGTGAAACATTTTTCATAAATAAAGCTACAGACTCTACATATGTAGAGAAAAATGATGATATTATGGAAACAAGACAATCCGACGGGGAACAAAACATACCAATACACCAGGAAGAAAACTGGACGGTGGCAACCTCCAGCAAAAAACGGAAGGTAACCCCGCTCGCAAGCGCGAGGAAAATCGATACATATGAAAAAAAATAATGGCTACAAGATATCAAGCTGCACAATCCATTCAGCGCACTGCCAGAAGAGGCAGCAACGGACCCAACGGGAAGTCCGACAAACCGTACTCCCAAACCACCACCGATATACATAGACGTGAAAATAATTGACCCCCTCATCGAACTAGAACTCCGTCTCTCTGTTCTTCCCTAAAGGACCTATTCAAGAAGTAATGGGGAAGAACAAATGCTAATAAATGTTAAGTGTCTCTAGTTTAATTAACACTTCTTTATCTTTATCTTTATTAACACTTATTTATTTAAGAATTTATTCCGAGATTAACACGACCTAATAGATGACTGACAATCTGGTGTAATTCAAATTAACGAGCTATACTTTCCTTGTACTTTCTTATTGCTATACCTCTACAATATTCTTTTATCGTATCTGTCGATTTTAATCTCACACAAATATCTAATAAATGTGTATACAGTAGTTGACGAAAATATTAGATAGAAGATTTTTGCGAATATATATTATGTGTGTTAGTGTTTTTCTTCACTTCACTTCAATGTAACGAGACGTGTCTATCATGATTACACCGGTAAAAATTGAGACTAATTTGGAAATATATATATGGAAGCTAGAAGATGCTTATTGCAGACGTACACATAGCAAAAAACTAATGTACAATGTAAAGAGTATTTTTAAACATATGATTGATTAGGGGTAAAAATGCTCCTTCTAAAAATATTGTGACTTATTTATACAATACATAATTAATTGTCCAAATACCGATGGTAATCAATAAGAATCTTATAATTCCTATTTACATTTGTTTCAAAAGTTTCTTTCGTTTCATAAGGAAATAATAGATGCACGACACTTTTTGTTTTATATTATTTTATCGATTTATGTATGATCTATTTTGTAGTAATAGAACAAAACGAAAGAAACTTTTGAGACAGCCTAATGCATCTTGAAATTCATGAAAAGCTTCAACAAAATATTCATGGAAAGTTTCTGTAAGCGTCCGAGTACTTTCGTGAGCCGTTATATGTATAATAATTCGTTACAATGTTAGTGATAGCTTGGAAAGTGAACTATTTTTATTATACATCTTTTTACTTTCCATATTACGCTCATAGATACTCTAAAACGCCGCGATACTAACTCTTATCTATCATGTTTACGAATGCCTATAATTTGTGAAACCGCTTCTGATTTTACGGAAATTTTGCAGTGGCTTGATGAATGAAACAGACTTGTTAAGAGAATCACATGTTATAGATACCTGAACTGTGATTTATTTAATATATCTTTTCTGATTTGTTATCCTGCAACATTTCCATGTTTTACGAAGCTTTAAATTAAATTTCACAAGTTTATTTTCCTTAAGCCAAAGACGATGCTCGTGAAATATTTATTTCTGAAGTAAAAAGTAAAAATATAGCTTACATATTGCTTGTATTTAATCATGTATTACGATTAATCCTGTTGCGATACTCGTATATTTCAGTTAGGCTCTGGTTTTAGTAAACAAGAAAGATTTATAATATCTTAAGAGGATGTTTAGCATGAAATCATGCTAATAAGAAGTTTTTCGTGTTTTTCTTCAGGCTTAAAATATTTTTTAATGTTGTGAAAAAATTGGGTTGAAAATGAATAAAAGGGTGCAACAGGGTATCTGAACAAACTAATATCTCTTATATGAATAAGTCGAGTGATATGCTGTAAATTATTTTCACAAAAAGACACCCATTTTTATTATTGTTTTCTAAACAAAATTCAATATGATTTGTTATACCAGTAATAGGAAGTTTCTTTAACTAACATTTAGTTATCGATCCTATTTTTATTGAAGTTTAACAATACTGTTCAATGTTAATAATTATTAATTTATAAGTGAAGGGTAATTCCAACGAAGAAAGATATCATTTGTAAACAAATAGTTTCAGATAAAATCAGCATTGGTACTGTAAACTTAGGATATTATAAATCTAATATGTATTGTATCGCAAAGCGGGATTCATGATGAAAAATTAAATATAAAAGTCCATGAAATTTCGCAAATTTAAGCATCTCAGTTGATACAGCTTTAATAAATGTGAACAAAAGTTTAGTCTATCTCTATATTTAAATAACGCATGATATTTAATTCTACAGTATAATTAAACAAAGATTCGAAGCTGAAAATTTCGAAATATAATTGAACAATATATCGTACAATAAATGTTATATGATGTTCTGTAAAGGAGAATTGCACTTTTATGAAGAGGATCAAAGATAAAAGAGATTTTTGTTGAACGATACGACCGTTTCGAAATTCCATTTTGATCTTGTGTATGTATAGTGTATCTCGTACAAAAGATATTACAACAAGCGTCCAGTCATAATGTGAAGCATTAATCAAAATTTCTAATCTCGAGTGTTTCAAGCCCCAGAACTCATCTTAATAAATATAAGAAGGACAGATTAAATTCAATTTGATTTTTCTAATTTTCTCGTTAATAATTAAATATGAGCATCGATCAATCAATAGTTCATAATGCACGGTATAAGGCGTGTATAACATTCATCTGATTTCAATTCACTTACGTTTAAGCAAAATAATTATTCGAACTAGTTTATCATTCACATTATTACACATTTTAATTGTATATATATCTAGTACAACATAGAAAGGATGTTTTAGGATTATGAGTATTCCTTTAATTTTTAAGAAGAACAATAAGTATGCATAGTATTTCCTTTATCTCATATTCTAATTTCACCACATTGAATTTTCTAAAGAAAGATTGAAGAACAGTAGACTTGCCTGCCTTCAAACTTAAATGTCCTTTCCAGTAGTAAAACTTAAAATGACATTAACAATGGCAGTAATATTTACGCCTACAGATGGAGGATATTAGACTTCGATTAAAATACAAGTAGCTCAATAAATATGTGTCTAAGTACGATGGTTAAAGAATAACGATTCGTCATTCTTTATTCCAGCGCTTAATGCTATCCTTCTTTCAACAAATACAATCCTAGAACAATGCCGCTGAAGAGAAATGTTATGCGTGAATTTATTTGCCTTTGCGGGACGAAGGTTTATTAAATTATTAAATGAAAATATTAAATGAAAATGAATATGTATAATTGTGTGTATAAAAATTGATATATGTATGTATGTATAAAATATATATATGTATGTATATATATATATATATATATATATATATATGTCGGGTTGGCGTTAAGATTAGAGTTAGGGTTAAGGGCGTGAAACGAATCCCTATTGGCGCTAGACGTGATCGTTATGCAGTAGAGGAGATATTTACTAGTGCAAATATGACTATGATGGAATTGGACAAGTAATCGCGATAATTAGATACTCGAGAAGCTAATGACAGTGATCCTAGGCTCAATAACGAATCCGCGGTCAACGGGATGACGAACTTTACCCTTTGTTAGCGTCCAAGTTACACTGTATGTTAGAGCAAGGGGCAATTATTACGTATACGAAAGACAAGTCGATTGCCGATGAGATCGCACTAGAGAGAGTGGCTCTCCGTCGCGGTGACGCTGTCGAAGAAATCTATGATGGGTGTGCCTAAGGGCACGAGATCTCGGAGTCGTCATCGACTCCAGTCGGAGGTTCGGTGCGCATATCGAGATGGTGTGTAATAGAGCCGACAAGTTAATAGGAGCCCTTAGGGGAATTCTACCCAACATCAACGGGCCGCCCAGCTTGGCTCGTAGGCTCTACTACAATGTGTGGGAGTCCATCGTAACTTACGGAGCACCGGTGTGGGCTAGAGCAGCGAATACCGATAAGAACAGGAAAAAGCTGAAACGAGCACAACGAACGGCCCTGTGCATAACAACGACGGCATACCGTACCGTCTCCCACGCGGCACTTTGCGTGTTGACCGGGAATCTCCCGATTTACATAAAGATAAAGATGCTCGGAGAGACCTACGAGAGGAACAAGATCCATGGGTCCAGGATTGGCACGGATGACGGCTGCAAGCTGAAGGAGGAACTGGAGGCGATTCGCAAGAAGGCCCAAGAGGACTGGCAGAAGGAGTGGAACAACTACAAAAAAGAAAATATCACAAAGAAGCTAATATCGAGTGCGCTGCTATTTACCAAAAAGAAGATGGACATCGATCACCACACCATGCGGCTGCTAACCGGGCATGGGAGCTTCGGTGTCTATAGGAAAAGGATCGGCAGGGACAGCGACAGCAACTGTCTCGACTGTGGAGACCCGAACGACGACGCAGAGCACGCCCTCTTCGCGTGCCCGAAGTGGACGGACAGAAGGATCGAGCTGGAGAACGCTCTGGGCGGGAAGATAGACGTGGGCAATCTGATCGCCACGGTGACCGCCAAGGACGAGAGCTGGAATAAATTCAGGCAATTCTGCAAGACCGTCATGTGTCACAGGAGGGTGACAGCGAGGGCCTGGGAAGAGGCAAGGAGGAGAACGAGCGAAACAACAACTACGCGGAGCAATGAGGGCAAGAACACGAAACAACGAAAAACCGCAGAAGGAGACCAGCCCAGTATTCTGAACTGGCTGAGAGGACGACATGAGCAGTAACTGCCCGAAGAAGTAGATACAACGGGGCACGAAAGGACAACCCTGATGACTGCCGACAGGTTTTACCGGGGTTGTCTGCCCTCTAAGCGGAGGAAGAAGGAGGAGGGGTTTTTAGTGGGTATGGCAACGACAGCCGACCGACTCCCACATAACCCAGTGATGCGCGTCACTGGGCATGCGTAATAGCATTTTCCCCTCCCCACGCAAAAAAAAAAAAAAAAAAAAAAAGGGCACGAGATCATCGGATTCGCGGAGAAAAGTCTCCGTTCGAAGGGTGAGAGAAATTGACGTTGCTGTTAATTGGTCAATTTCCATGTTGGTGGTTAGAGAAAGATATTAGCTGTCCTTGGGAAAAGTTGCTAGCGGGAAGCGTCGTTCGTGGAAGGATAGATTTCTCTTATCTTCCCGTAGTTGGGGCACAGGCTATTTGTCTCTTTGAAAGACTTTGTATAATTGAAACTTAATATTCGTAGCCGGTCCTCGCCCAGCTAAACATATACTGTGAAGATGCGTTGGCAATCATCTGGCAATCATCTTACCCGAAGGACAAAGTCTGCGTGTGGCGAGCCACGGGGCAGAAACCATTGAAACGTTTACCGTCGTGCCCTGTCCCAAGTATTTCTTTTAAGAAGAGCTATAGAATCACTTCATGCCTTTGTTAGACAAAACGTTCATCCCTTTGACCGCGGCTACGTTCGGCGACTGATTGTCGCCTCGAGCCCGAGCTCACTATCATAAATCTCAAATAAATACAGTCGGATCGAATGACAACAGTTTCTTAATACGGCTATGGTGAAATCTAAATTTCAATACTAGGGGTCTTCCCAAAGTTCCAAAGGGAACGTTCCGGTGTTCTTTCATCTCCGACATATATAAATATTATTATAATGACTTATTTTAATAATGACTTAATTTGTATAGTAAAAACAGCTAAAATCTCATGTAAGATTGTTGGGATGTTACGTGATATTTCTGTTGCATCATTGATTATCGTTATACTTTGAAAAATAATTAAGGAAGCGAACAATGCGTGGACGATTATGGCAGTTTTATTAATAAACGAACGTTTAGTAGAGAATATGGATTTATTGGATAAGCAAATGTTTCATTAAATGTAACTGTTACGTGCAGAATAATATGTTGTTACATGTATGAACTAAAGTTGATGTAATACTCATATTGTATTTATGGTTTCAACGAATTAATAAAATCTGTTGATATTCAAACGTATACTCTCCCTTTTATTCTATGAGAATTAAACATTTAGAAGATTTTATGAAAATGCACTAAAAAACAATCAGAATCATCTGTTTCTCCTTTTTTTTTTTTTTTTTTTTTTTAATATGTTGATTGCCACGCGATTTTTATATTTATTTTGACTTGGATAGATAGATTAAAGCGTACCATATCAAGACATTTCATTCTTGCAAAATATTCTAGTCTATTTGCGTACGTGCTCATAATCTTGGCTGATAACCGCCATTCGCTATATACATCGTTGGTATTGACGTCAAAGGATTAACACAGACAAATACACAATCCATACAATCCGATTTGATTGATTTTAGATTTTGCATCAAACAGATCTCTATATAAACAGATAATTTCTGATTCTAAACATTTGTATTACGTTCATCTAATTATTAGGATATTAGATATATTATAAAAGAAGATATTATGTATTAAATAATCTGCCTCTTCTTCCGCTTTGAAATCCTCTACAAACGCCTTTTATAGTCGTTCAACCTTTCAGTTCACAGAAAAGAACATTACGCGTATTCCTAGCAATCGCCCAAAGACTCGAACGTGTGCTTCGATAAAGCTCGCTTAACTTTCATCGACACATCGATAACTTTGCGTTCCAAGATGTTATTACGCCCTAGAATCCCTAACATAATTTTAGAACCAGAATTTCTGTGCAAAACAATTCCATCGCTTTGTCACGCTTAACGGCTCAATCATCGAAACATGTATCATTTTTTTTTTTTTTTTTTTTTTTTTTTTTTTTTTTTTTATTTATTAGAATATTTACAATCAATTCTCGTTGAGAATTTTCAGTAACTTAGTTTGGCGTGATACAATGACATGGATTATAATAGTTTTATATTGTTGGTTCTAGTAGAAACTAAGGATTTAATCTAGAGGGTATTTTCTTTTTAGTCTGCGGATCTGGTCCGTCGTGTCCAGTAGTTGGGTGACTAGTGGGTTGTGGTGGTTGTTGACTCTTGTGTTATATCTGCTTCTGAACTTGTGTATTTCATCTTTGACTGTAGGTATCTTGAGGTCACAGTGGATTGTTTCGTTGGTAACATACCAGGGTGCATTTAATAGGGATCTTAGCGTTTTCGATTGGAAGCGTTGGAGTATTTCAATGTTGGAGTTACTTGCTGTTCCCCATAGTTGGATTCCGTAGGTCCAGACAGGTTTTATTACGGCCTTGTAGAGGGTTATTTTGTTCTGTATGTTTAGTTTGGAGCGTCGGCCCGTGAGCCAATAGAATTTTCTTAGTTTTTCCTTTAGTTGCTTTGTTTTTTCCAAGTTAGTCTCCTGTCCAGGGTCATGCCCAGGTATCTTACGGAGTCCTTGCTTGGGATTATTGCGTTGTTAATGGTGACCTGGGGGCAGGTTTGTTTTCGGAGCGTGAAGGTTACATGGGAGGATTTTTTTTCGTTTATTTTAAAACCCCATTTTTGGAACCACTTTTCCATGGAGTCGAGACTTCGCTGGAGAGTGGATGAGGCAATTGCCGGGTCTGCGTGGGTAGCTAATAGTGCTGTGTCGTCGGCAAATGTTGCTATTGTTACCTCGTTTGATATGGGTAAGTCGGCAGTGTAGATGGAGAACAGTAGGGGTCCGAGGACACTACCTTGTGGTATGCCGGATTCTATTGGAAATGTTGCGGAAGTGGCGTCTAGACATTTAACTATGAATTGTCTGTTGGTTAGGTAGGATTTTAAGATGGAGTAGTATGGGTGGGGTAGGATTTTTTTAAGCTTGTAGAGTAGCCCTTCATGCCATACTTTATCGAGTGCCTGTTGGATGTCTAGGAATACCGCTGAAAAGTATTTTTTCTTTTCAAGGGTTTGGCTGATCATGTGGGTTATGCGGTGGATTTGCTCTACTGTTGAGTGTTGTTTTCGAAAGCCGAATTGGTGATCTGGGAGTGTTTTCGATTGTTCTAGGAGTGGAAGGAGACGATTCGTGAGCATCCTCTCGAATAGTTTAAACAGGGTAGGTAAAAGACTGATTGGGCGATAGGAGGTGGTTTCATATATTGGTTTGCCGGGTTTAGGGATGAGGGTGATTAGTGAGATTTTCCAAGCCTTGGGAAAGTGTTGAAGGCGGAGGATAGCGTTAAAGATTGATGCGACGAGTGCAATCCCTTTTATGGGAAGTTCCTTGATTGCTTTATTTCCTATTAGGTCGTGACCTGCTGCTTTCTTGGGGTTTAGGCGACTGATTGCTTCTATAATCTCTGCAGAAGTGAAGGGTTCAATAGGAGGGGACATTTGGAAGGGAGTGTGCAGGTATTCGGTAACGTCTGCAGCAGCTACGGAGGAATGGGGTTTGAATACTTCAGACAAATGTTTGGCAAATAGGTTGGCTTTTTTTATAGGGCTACGCGCCCATCCGCCTTGCGGGCGGCGGATTGGAGGTATTATTTGTGGGGGGCGCGTGAGTTTCCTGGAGGCCTTCCATAGTGAGTAGTTGGAGTCGGCTGTGGGGGACAAGCTGGCGAGATATTTGTGAAAACAGTCATTATCGTAGTTTTTTATGGTTTTGGATAGTTTTCTAGTTGCGTTGTTTAGTTTGCGTTTGTCCTTTGGTGTTCTATGGGTCTGCCATACTCTTCTTAGTCTACGTTTTTCTGCTATTTTTTTTAATATGTACTGGGGATATTCGTGTTTGCTGATGGACGTTTTTGCCGGTGTGGAGACGCGGATAGCGTTTATTATGCTCGCATTTAGGTATTCCGTGGCTGCTTCGATTTCGTCATT
This sequence comes from Bombus affinis, assembly GCF_024516045.1. Lineage (NCBI taxonomy): Eukaryota > Metazoa > Arthropoda > Insecta > Hymenoptera > Apidae > Bombus > Bombus affinis. Next base: position 32,519 of record NW_026109287.1, read on the forward strand.
GGTTTTTAGTGAGGTTGAGGCTGAAGTTGTGCGGGTAAAGACTTCTCTAAAGAGCTGCCAGTTGGTGTGTTGGTTATGAATGGAGCCATTAGGTGTATTCTCGATGATAGTTGAACTGATTGTTACTATCACGGGGGAATGGTCAGAGGAGAGATCAGCCGAGGAATTGATTTGGACGTGTCTTGACGAGATATTTTTAGTTATGAGGATATCAAGGAGATCGGGTATTTTGTTTGTGTCGGTGGGCCAGTGTGTGGGTTCGTATGTGGTAAGGTAGTTGAGGTTGTTGGTTATTATGCTGTTGAGGAGGTTTTTGCCTCTTACTGTAACCAGTCTGCTGCCCCATTGGGTGTTTTTGGCGTTGTAGTCTCCTCCGGCTATGAATCTATTGCTCAGGGTGTCCAGGAAGTTGTCGAAGTCTTCTTTGGCGATGGAGTGTCTGGGAGGGCAGTATACAGCTGAAGTGGTGATTGTACCATGACAGTCTTCTATTGCTACGTTTGTTGCTTGGAGATAGTCTTTCTGGAATGGTGGAAGTTCGTTGTGCTTGATGTTTGATTTGATTATGATTCCGGTGCGGCCGTGGGCCTTTCCGCTGGGGTGTTGGGTGTGGTAGAAGTTGTAGCAGTGTATTTTGAGGTAGTTTTTGTCGGTGAAGTGGGTTTCGGATATGAGCATCACATCGATTTGCTGTTGTTTTAAGAATAGTTCTAGTTCAAATTTGTGCTGAGCTAGACCGTTCTAGACCGTGGCGTTCCACAGAGCTATTCGCATTGGTTTTATTTTGCTTCTGTGCGTATGAATTTGTCCATGAAGAGTAGTGTGAGTAGTGACAGCAAGTTGTTAATTTGCTCAGTTTGCTTCTCGATAAGTTTTTCGAGTCTGGTAAAGTTGTCTGTGTTTTGTGGGGTGAGAATTCTATTTTCTGTGTGTACACTGTGTGTTTTCGAGTTGTTTACGTTTCCTTGCGTTGCCTGCGCATAGGATACTGTTGGTGTGGTGAGTTTTTGGGGTTTAGGTTCTTGTATGGTTATGTCCTTGGGTCTCAGTTTTGGATACTTTATATTATGTAGTGTTTTGTAGGCTGAGCATCCTTTGTAGTTCGCAGGATGCTCTCCTTGACAGTGGATACACTTTTTTTTTTTTTTTTTTTTTGCGTGGGGAGGGGAAAATGCTATTACGCATGCCCAGTGACCCGCATCACTGGGTTATGTGGGAGTCGGTCGAATGTCGTTGCCATACCCACTAAAAACCTCTCCTCCTTCTTCCTCCGCTTGGGGGGCAGACAACCCCGGTAAAACCTGTCGGCAGTCATCAGGGTTGTCCTTTCGTGCCCCGTAGTATCTACTTCTTCGGGCAGTTACTGCTCATGTCGTCCTCTCAGCCAGTTCAGAATACTGGGCTGGTCTCCTTCTGCGGTTTTTCGTTGTTTCGTGTTCTTGCCCTCATTGCTCCGCGTAGTTGTTGTTTCGCTCGTTCTCCTCCTTGCCTCTTCCCAGGCCCTCGCTGTCACCCTCCTGTGACACATGACGGTCTTGCAGAATTGCCTGAATTTATTCCAGCTCTCGTCCTTGGCGGTCACCGTGGCGATCAGATTGCCCACGTCTATCTTCCCGCCCAGAGCGTTCTCCAGCTCGATCCTTCTGTCCGTCCACTTCGGGCACGCGAAGAGGGCGTGCTCTGCGTCGTCGTTCGGGTCTCCACAGTCGAGACAGTTGCTGTCGCTGTCCCTGCCGATCCTTTTCCTATAGACACCGAAGCTCCCATGCCCGGTTAGCAGCTGCATGGTGTGGTGATCGATGTCCATCTTCTTTTTGGTAAATAGCAGCGCACTCGATATTAGCTTCTTTGTGATATTTTCTTTTTTGTAGTTGTTCCACTCCTTCTGCCAGTCCTCTTGGGCCTTCTTGCGAATCGCCTCCAGTTCCTCCTTCAGCTTGCAGCCGTCATCCGTGCTAATCCTGGACCCATGGATCTTGTTCCTCTCGTAGGTCTCTCCGAGCATCTTTATCTTTATGTAAATCGGGAGATTCCCGGTCAACACGCAAAGTGCCGCGTGGGAGACGGTACGGTATGCCGTCGTTGTTATGCACAGGGCCGTTCGTTGTGCTCGTTTCAGCTTTTTCCTGTTCTTATCGGTATTCGCTGCTCTAGCCCACACCGGTGCTCCGTAAGTTACGATGGCCTCCCACACATTGTAGTAGAGCCTACGAGCCAAGCTGGGCGGCCCGTTGGTGTTGGGTAGAATTCCCCTAAGGGCTCCTATTAACTTGTCGGCTCTGTTACACACCATCTCGATATGCGCACCGAACCTCCGACTGGAGTCGATGACGACTCCGAGATACCTGATGCGATCGACCGTTTCGATGTCCGAGGAGCCCAACCTGAGTTTCACCACTCTCGGCACTCGCAAGCTTGTGATGAACATGACCTCCGTCTTTTCTCTCGCCAGGGTGAGCCCGACACTCGTGCACCAATCGTTGGCGATCCTTAGCATCGTGTTGACCTTGGCGGAGGCCTCTTCGTTCCTCCCGACGGAACATGTGATGGCCAGATCATCCGCGAAGGCGGTTGCTCTGACCATTGGCATGTTGTCGAGTCTCTCGAGCAACCGGTCGTATACCAAGTTCCACAGGAATGGTCCGAGGATGGATCCCTGCGGGACTCCCGCCGCCACCTCGTGCTCCACCGTGCCGTGCTGGTTGCTCACGATGATCCTCCTTCCGGATAGGTAACTGCCGATTAGCCTTTTGACCTTCCATGGCAGCTTCCTCTTGTCAAATTCCTCGTATATGCTCTTCCAGCTGAGCGAATTGAAGTCATTGCTAATATCCAGGGTGATCATCACGCATACTACCTTCTTCTGTTTGCAGATGTTGGCAAACTTCATCACCTGCGTGATGGCGTCTACCGTACTCCTCTTCTTTCTGAAGCCATATTACCTCCGATGGAACGGGTCCATTCCGATGCATCTCTCGATGATCTTCTTAAAGCATTTTTCACAGATCTTGCTCATGGTTGGGAGTATGCTTATCGGCCGGTACGCGTTAGGGAGACTGGGATCCTTACCCGGTTTCCTTAGCAGTATTACTCTGGCCGTCTTCCAGCAGACTGGGATCCTTCCTGATTCAGTGATGCCGTTGAACGCCCTTGTCACGAGCTCGCTCCTGCGACTCGCTACCAGCTTCGCGATCTCGCCCGGCACGCCATCGACTCCTGCAGCCTTCTTGGTGTTCATTCTTCCGGCGGCATCGACGACATCGCCTTCGCCGATGGCGACGCTGAGGCTAATATCTCCTTCTTCTTCGGTCTCTGTCTCTTCGCGGCCCTCATAATGGGGGGTCCGTGTCCCAAGGTGAATAGCCTCTGTAGGACTGCCTTCACCATGTCGATCGGCATGTCGTTGGTTGGTCCCTTGCTTTTACATTTCTTCATGACCGTGCGATAGGGTTTGCCCCAAGGGTCGCTCTCCAGTATCTTGCAGTATTCTGCCCAGGCTGTTTTTTTGCTGCGGGCGATCTCCTTTTTTAATTGCCTTCGGATCTCCTTGTAGGCGTTGACGAGGGGCTCGGTGTTGCCGGCATTCTTCTTCCTTTCTCTCGTCACCTTCCTGAGCGCTTTGTGCGCCTGCGCTCTCAGTTCCGCGATCATCGGGTTCCACCAGTAGTTTGCGTACTTGCGGCTCGCCGCACAGTTCGACTTCCTTAGCATCCCTTCGCACGTACCTTCGATGCTCTTTTGCAGGGGCTCGGCCCCATCCTCTCCGATAGCCGCGTTGAGGTCCTCCTTCTTCAGTGTGTCGTCGAATCTGCTCAGGAACTCCTCCGGCGACATGTCCTTGGTCACGTACCTGTAGAACTTCGATACGGTTCGGGTCTTCCTCGCCTTAAACCTGTGGAGCACGTACAGATGGTCCGAGGCCGAGTATTTGTCCAAGACCGCGATTCCAGCGTGTATCTCGCTGACCTTATTGGATACGCTTATTATGTCGGGGAAGCTCGTCTTCCCGTTCATGAAGAAGGTGTACTTTTCCTTGAGCCTCAATGGAAACACCCGGTGGCCGCTTAGTGCCTCCATTAAGACTCTCCCTCTTTTGTCTGTGGTCGATCCTCCCCAACAGGTTGACTTTGCGTTGAAATCTCCGGCCACGACGACCTTGTCGTGTCTTCTAGCAGCGCTCTTCGTCATAGTCGACAGCGTGTCTATGTATTCGGAGTATGCTAGCATATTTATGTTGGGCGAACAGTATCCGCTGAAGCAGAAGACGTCGCCGACGCGGACGCCCACTATCCCGTCGCTCTTGACCTCTGTTGTTTCATCAGGCAGTTTGCCGTTGAGGAGTGTGACCCATATCGAGGCGTCTCCTTTGGTGTCATTAAACCAGTGCGGTAGCTGCCTGTTCGGCTCGGAAATTATTATTATATCCGGCCTAAGTTCGATCGCGCATTGGTGCATCATGTCCTGCGCCAGCTTGCATCTGTTGAGGTTTATCTGCAGTATCCTCATTTATTCGCTTTCAACCGCCTTCTATACTCTGGACAAGCCAGGGATCCGGTTACGTGGTCAAATTTCACTCCTTTCTCCTTGCTGCAGATGGAGCAGCAGGGTGCGTTGGCGCAGGCAGCTATCGTGTGGTCTTTGGCTCCGCACTTCCTGCAAATCTCCTTTCCAGGGCTTATCGCCGTGCATTTGTTCGCGATATGACCGAACATGTGACATCTGTAGCACTTTACCACATTGGGTAGTGCCTTTATCGTGGCTATCGTCAAGCCGGTTCTGATCTTCCGGCTCGCCCCCTCTTTGGCCAGATAGGCTTTCGGCATCGTCACTATTGCCGATTGGGTGCCCCACGGCGCCATTTTTAGGGTCTTTACTTCGACCTCAGTGATGTCGCTTATGCCCAGTTGCATTCCTATCTCCCTGGCTAGTTCTTCCTTGCCTACGAGCGGGTCTATATCCCTGATCTCTACGGAGGTCTTGTCGCGCATTGGTAGCGCTCTCACCTTGCCTCTTAGCGCCGTGTTCATATCCGCCGCGGTCTTTTTGGCGTTGCTACCTGCTTTCAGCTCGATCAGAATGTCACCTGTTCTGGTCCTCCTAATTCCACAGCTCTCTTTTAGGGTCTCCCTTGCCCCCATCAAGTCTTTGTAGACCTGGATCCACTCCTTGTCTTGCCCTACTTTGACGAGGATGGCTTCTGGTCTGTTACGTATCCTCTTCGGTCCCTCCGGCCTCTTTGGCTTGTCCAATGCTGCCCTTCCTGCGTTCGCCTTACTGACCACCGTCGGGGTGTCCGTTCTTTTTCCTCTCCTTCCGCGGACAGGGATCCAGTCATCCTCTACATCGCTGTCCGTGCAGTCCGTAGTCGCTTTTGCCGAACTGTTGCCGGCACAGGCTCCTGCGTAGGATGCCTCCACGGTCGTTGGTCTCTTTCTCTTGGTGTCGCCCTTCCCCTCGACGGGCGATCTCTCCTTCCTTTTTCCTTCCTTCTCCTCACTCCTCCCCGGAGGGGTGGTCATCCTGGTGGCCGTGACTATCCTAGCGTTCCTCTTGAGCCTCATCTCGTCCAACATCGAGTGGAGCTTGATCGCTTTTTTACTGATAGCGTCCCTCCTTTTCTTGATGTCGGTATCCTTTTTGCTCATGAGGTAGAGTCTGCTACCTATGCATTGGATTTCGCGGAAGACTTCTGTGATGATTTCCGTCATCGCCTTCCATTCGCTCATTTTGATGACGATACTGTCCTCGTCATTGCTTTTGGTCTCGGCCGTTGCTCTGTTCGCCATGGCCTTCCTCCTGAGACATTCCCTTGGTGCCGCCGCTTCGCTGCCGCTGTCCGACATTTCCGCCGGTGTGTCTAGCTCCGAGGTGCTGGCCGCTTCGTCCCTCGTTGCCATCGGCTGGCTCCTGGCCAGGCTTCTCGTTGTCTTGCACGCGCTCCCCTCTACTGGGGACTTTCTCATATATCTGGTGATCTTGTCACCTTTCGGGATTTTTTCCTTGGCGAATCGGGTCGCCTTTTCGGTGGGTGGTGTCTTATCCTTGAGTGCCTGCATTGGCATCTCGACATCCTCGATGATTCCCGCGATGTCTTCATCAAATTCGAGGTATCTTCTTGTGCTTTTCTTGCACATCTTTTCCTCTGTGACAACTGCGGGTGTTTCTTGGTCCCCGGTCGTGTTTACCGAACGAGGGGAGGCCCTGGGATCGACCTTCCCCTCGCCGTTCGTCCAGTCGTTGGGTGACCGTCGGGTCGAGCCTGGGACGCTACTCGAATCCTCGACGGGGCCTGGAAGCTCCGAAACCCCCTGAGCCGTATGTTTACTTACCTTATAGTACTTGTCCATATTGTATTTGTAGACAGTGGATACACTTGGCGGGGTTTCCGGGGATTTAGTGCATTGGTCAGTGGGGTGATTACCTGCACATTTTACGCACCGGAAGTTATGATTGCAGTATTTCTGCGTGTGGCCGTACCTTTGGCACCTTTTGCATTGTATTATTTCTTTCTTTGCAAGAGGTGGCTCGAACTTAACTATGGAGTTCATCAGCCGATTGATGTTGTAGATTTCTTTGTTGTTTGTTTTTTGTTTTAAGTCTATAAAAAATAAGGATAGTGGGTTTTTTGTGATTCTATGCCTAATGTTGCTGATGTTAGTTACTTCGTGGCCGTGATTTAACAGTTCGCACTTTAGTTCGTCTAGATCGACTGAGTGGTGGATGTTGCGTAGCACCACTCGAAATGGTCTATCTTGTTTGAGCTGATATGTGTGGAATTTAGCGTTTAACGTTTTTAATAGCTTGGTTAACTTTCTATAGGCGTCTGGGTGGGTCGGCAGTATTTTCACGTGGTTGTTGTTAATCTTTAACTTGTAGTCCTCTTTGCTGATGTCTTTTTCGATAGTCTTAACCATTGACTGTATGTCGATTACGTCGTCAATGAATATCGGTGGGGGAGGGGGAATTCTTTGAGTATGGAGATTATTTACCTTTTCGGTTGTAATCATGGAGTCTTCCGTGGACTCTAGTATTGAGAATCTATTGTAGGTGGTCACTTGGCTGGCTGGTGGTTTAGTTTGACTCTTGTTTACATTTGTCTTGGTTGGTTCGAGCTTTCGTTTTTTCGTGTGATGGTCGTTTACCAGGATAGATGCGTTGCCCTCTTGCCACGGGGGAGGAAAAATGGCGGTGTTATAATTTAGCTCCGGGGAGCCTGTTGGGAATGATAGAGCCATCATCGAGCTAGTTAATTCAGTGTGAAAGAACTAGTCGAGAGGCTGTTAACCCCTGGCTAGGTTAGTTGGATTCGCTTTCGACAGATGGGCGTCACGTGGAGTTTTGTGAACTTCACAGGGCACTGGACACACGTCTGCACGTCTCGGCACTCAGCAGCAACTGGATGGCCACGTGCAGCTTTGTGGACTTTGCAGGGCACTGGACACACGTCTGCACGCCTCGGCACTCACGAACGAACTGAAACATGTATCATAACGCACGAATTATGATAAAAAAGAAACTGTCTTTCGAATAAAAGCAATCCGTTTGCCAGGTGCGCTTAAGGATGTACAGGACGTCGACGGAGCAAGTGTACGAAATACAGCCGCTGGAGGGTAACAGTTCCGCTCAACGTTACACTCAACAGCCGAAACAACGATTCTCTGAAATGGCTACTCCGTCGGTTTCGCCGACGTCTTCTCTCCGAAAGCGCGTCTCGGAACTGCCAAGAGCCGCGAGTGCATCCGTTTCCGGTGCTGCGGGCATTAATACGGATCTGATATCGATCCTAAGCTCGTTAGCGTCTTCCGCGACGGAAATCAACCGATGAGGCGAGGAAGCGCCGAGTTCGCGGGACGATAGCAAATCAAACTGGCCCGGAAAAACGACCGAACAGAAAGGAAGTCGATCGAAGAGCTTCCGTTCCAACAGCTTCGACGTGTCGACATTGCACGGAGCTAAAAGTAAGCTTAGCGGATCCTCGAAAGCCGCTATTTCGACCTTTATGGCACCGTCGAATTGGTTCACGAAGAGACACCAACCGATGTCGAAGAAGCCGGAAGATTTAGTAACGGCCAGTTTAAGTCTCAAGTTCGATAAATCGAAGGTAGTGAAGGCGGTGAAGGAAACGTTGGGTAAAAAGTCCCCTAATAGCGAGGTCAAACACAAAGTCGTATGGGACAACACTATGGGACAACAAAGTGGACGCTCAGGTAAGTTGTATTTCTCGTTACGATATCGTTTCTTGTTTAAGAGCCATCGTAGGTGAAAGGAGGAATGAAAAAGAAAATCGTAAATCGTAAAATCTCTTCCAGAGAATGCAATTTATCGTAAAAATTAATAAAGTCAACCACAACGTGAAATTAAATAATTGTTGTTTGATATTCTGTATTATCGATATAGGTGAAACGTGGAGAAGATAATTTGCAATCATTGCGGACAATATCGCAGTGACATTATTATCAATCGGTAATATTAATGATAAAATTCATATGGGATGAAAACAGAGCATCAAAAGTGGTTATTTGTCGATCTTCTTGCGAAGGGAAAATTCCTGCAAAATGTTTAAGAACGGCTCTCAACAAGGAACAAAAAATGTTATTACAGTTCCATTTTCGTGTTCGTTTTTTTTCTACATGATCCATGTGAAATAATTCTTCAGATGCTCTGCTGGTAAATGAATCGACGTTTGTAATAGAGGAAATATGAAGTACAGCGAGATCGTTGTTGGCTATTGTTCTACACCGATATCGACAAAATAATTCTTCGACAACTCTATTGATAAATCAATTGTAGTTTGAAATCAAACGAATCTGAAGTACCATCAGTTTGTTGCTACGAGAACAATAGCCACCAACGATCTCGCAGTAATTCGGATTCGTTCGATTTTAAACTTCAATTGTTTTACCGACAGAATCTCTGAATAATTATTTTGCTGGTAAATTCTGTTGGTATATCGATTAGAGTTTGGAATCGAGCAAATACGAAGTACAAGATGGCTATTGTTCTCACGTAGCAACAGTCTGATAGTATTTCAGATTCGCTTGATTTCAAACTTAGTTCCCTTGGTTTAATTACTGATTTATCAGCTGGATCAAAATTTAAAGAAAATGAAGATCAAGTGAAGCGCGTAAGTTTGACCTCTGCTTAATTTTTTCATCTCTACACTCATCTTTTTCAACTTCCATGTCACATTTCGTATAAATGCTAATAAATCTTTGTTTTTTTTTTTTTTTTTTTTTTTTTTGATAAATTCTCTTAAACGTCGCACAAGAATTTTTCGTTCGCGAGGAGGTGCAAAAATGGCCACTTTTTGACTTAGGTCAAAATTTGCAAATTTGGGGTTAGCCCCAACTTAACCACACTTTTAATCCAACATGAATTTTATTTTAATATTACTGACCTCTGATGGTGGATCTGCGATACTGTACTTAATGATTGTAAACTATCTTATCGACTTCTCATCTATATTAATAATATAGGAATATTAAATATTATTAGGAATATTAGGAATATTAAATAACAGTTAAATACTGAAATATATGTTATTTGATTTGTTTTAGAACGAAGCTCATTCTCTGGAGTGAAACTTTTAGTTTCTCTTTCTTACGCGATAAAGGAGAGGTGCAAGGATTTAAATATTTATAACATTATGACCTTTATTCTTTAAGCATGAAAATATTTTAAATACAAGCATATAAATATTACATATAAATATTTCTATTTACATATACATCAAGTAAATTTACATATACATTTTCATCTTGGTAAAAAGAACATGTAAATTATCGTAGTAACTATTACGTATTTTAACGCGAAATCTCGTTTCATAAAAATTTTCATTCAAATACGTAAACACATAATATTCATAAATTTATAAGAACAATTTTGTCCGTAGGTATTTGGTAGCGCAATGAGAAGATGTTAACGGCGCAAAAGGGAAACGATACGGGGGCTTCCGGGTCGAGCGGAAAGCCCTCGGTATCTCCGAACAAACCAATGTCAGGCAAAGTGACAAATTGGTTTTCAAATACCAAGAATCAAAATCGGAATCAGACGGAATCCAGCGAACCGTCTCTCTGTTCTTCCCTAAAGGACCTATTCAAGAAGTAATGGGGAAGAACAAATGCTAATAAATGTTAAGTGTCTCTAGTTTAATTAACACTTCTTTATCTTTATCTTTATTAACACTTATTTATTTAAGAATTTATTCAGAGATTAACACGACCTAATAGATGACTGACAATCTGGTGTAATTCAAATTAACGAGCTATACTTTCCTTGTACTTTCTTATTGCTATACCTCTACAATATTCTTTTATCGTATCTGTCGATTTTAATCTCACACAAATATCTAATAAATGTGTATACAGTAGTTGACGAAAATATTAGATAGAAGATTTTTGCGAATATATATTATGTGTGTTAGTGTTTTTCTTCACTTCACTTCAATGTAACGAGACGTGTCTATCATGATTACACCGGTAAAAATTGAGACTAATTTGGAAATATATATATATATGTCGGAGATGTAGAGACATCGAGCCTTTCTTTTGGAAGATTTCTCAATACTTGGGCTCGGGGTGACATAACTGGTCGCCGAACGTAGCCACCGTCACGGGATAAACGAAATGTTTTACAAAGGAGGTTCCAGTGTTAAGGGATACGCTGTATAAACAATCAAGTCTTGATCAGGAGCAATGCTGGTTTATGTGGAACTGCCTAGTTACGGCGCTTGGGAATTTGTTGATATTCCCGATCGATATGTATTTGATATATGTAACTGTATCTGTCATTTATTTTGCAATCTCCTTGGAGAGTTTACTGTCATCGTCTTGGAGTCAGTCTTAGAGAAACCCTGTGCCTGAGTGAACGTGTCAGTGTGCTATCAAAAATATATTAAAACGTACAGAAAGTTTCCCGTTGACCGTGGATTCGTTACAGAACCCAAGAATATTATTTAAAGCATTTGTTTACTTATTGTTTGTTATCTTAGTTAACCGTTAAACTAATTATTTATCAAACTTTGTAAAGAAATATAATTTTATGAAAATACAACCTTTATTGAACATCATGATGGCAAATGCTAACGAAGAATTGTCTCGCGCTCGAAATCCAAACGACAATTCGACATATATAATAATAAATAATTTGGAAACAAGAGGATCTAGAAGAGATTTATGTTACAAATAGATAGGAATCGCAAAGCCGCAAGAACGCACATAATACGCAAAAATCTATTAGGTAATCCAAATACTAACAAAGGTTTATTGCATTTTCGCGTTCGACACTGTACTCCTACTCCGCAAGTCCTCGAACATTTCTCCCAGCCGCTCCAAGCGCTCCAACCTCCGTCTCTCGGTTTATTTAGTATTATACCGAAATCGAAGCTCTTTCTATTCGTCGACTGACATCGACCGTTTATACACCACTGAAATATTTATACTGTACTGTATATAACGTGTATTGATACATGATAACATACTAATCGTGTCTACTATGGTACGTATGCTATTTATTCGCTACTAATTATCGTAATTAATTAAAAAAATTGTTTCCTTGCGAGATAACTCTTTAACGCGTCCGCAGTGAGAAGTGCAACGAAGGCAGTTATAAACGCGTTGATTAAACCGTGCTAATCGTTCATTTCGTTTTCGTTATACTTATCGTTCATCAGTAGACTGTAGATATCTACGCAAATTCGTATCTCCATGAATACGACTTAAAAAGTGGGCTCTAGATAAACAATTGTTCCGTTATTATTTATTGCCATTTCGGCATCCTGTGCATCTTCTCGTCTGCGAATCTTTTTTATATAAATATTATATAATTATAATATTATATAATTATTATATAATATTAATATAAAATATTATATAATATTATATGTATAATATTATATATTATAATTATATTTTATATAAATATAAAACGTATAAACGTAAAACTCCGCGGTTTAATTATTAGTAACCAAGTTAAACTACCTGCTGTCGCTTTACCTTCGAGTCACCGCATAATGTACCCTCCAGAGGCGGTCCCTTCTTAGTCTTGCATGTTTCAGACACGTTACTGTTACCGCACCACAGACGAGAACACGGTTCCGCCACGTCGAAGGTCTTGCAGTGCTCGTAACTGAATTCGATGGAAAACTCGTTATCGAAAGGCCGAGCAACGATAATTTGCGTATGAAACGTACCCTTCGCCGAATTCCATGCGACACTGCTCGTCCATCGTAAACGTCTCGCGAATGGTGTCTCTCAGTTGGGAGAGGCCATCGTGCTTCGGCTTATTCGACAAACAGGACCACCGTCTGCAAGTACCTATTTTAGGAGTATGTAATTCTAAGAAGGATATTCTTGTGTAGAACGAGCATCCTTACCTCACTCTACGATGGAACTCCTTTTTCGAGCAAGGGGACCAATAAAAATGATGGAACGTGGCAGCGACCATCGGTGCCATCACGCTTCCTCGAGATCCCTCTTCCTTGCACGCGTTTCCGGTCGTTTCGTCTCCGTCGTGAGTCAGACCTAGACTACGGGAAACACGTTTGTGTCGTTGTCGAAGCGGACAAAGAAATAATCTTGTTGGCGTTTGTAGGAGATTACGCAGGAGCGGCTCTCTTGGTAGTTTTGTGCAAAAAAACCGTCACGAAGCATTCGTTGTCCTCGTTATCTCGTTGTCAAGCACTTTCGATCGCTTCTTTCTTTTTCGCACGATCAACCTTGTACGTTTCTTAGGTGGAACAACGCGAGTTACATCGACCAACGCGCAAAGAAACGCGATTCTGTTCGGAAGAAACGTTGTTCACCTTCGTACGTTCTCTGCGCGCGCGTTCATTGGCAAAAGAAAAAAGAAAGAAGAAAAACTAGTAACATGGAAACCTCCTCGCTCTGGAAAAGTCTTTTCATACGGTAAGCGATTTTCTAATATTTCCAGATTACAAAGTTAGATGCTCCTTTCTCTTTGGTTCCTTTAATTTCCCGTTTCGTCATTAGTATCGCGCTATTTACTTTCTATTTGAATGCGAGAAATACCAGCATATTGTTTGTGGCATCTATGCGACAGCTAATGCAACCTTGTAATATTATTTTCTATGAGGACGGACGAGTTGCGAGCCACGGTTTCCTTTGCAAAGTCAACACTCGCGACGAGTACCGTACGATGCGATAAAAAGAAATTTGACGCTGAGAAACAGGGTCAAGGTCAACTTTGCGTCCCACTTTTTTAAATCTCCGTCGATCCAGAAGCGTAGAATTCCTCTATACTGTGATTTTACTACAATTTTTCTACATCCTCCGTGTAGCGAATAAGTATAATGGCAATAAGAACGCGCTAATGTTAAATATAAATATAAACGCAGTATCGCTTTTGTCTCAAAAAGCAAACGTCATTTTTTGGAGACAAAAGCGAGGAACGAAACAAGAGGATCTAGAAGAGATTTATGTTACAAATAGATAGGAATCGCAAAGCCGCAAGAACGCACATAATACGCAAAAATCTATGGCAGATTCAAAGTACAGTACTCGTTGTGATATTCGGTAAAGATAATAAGTTCTCCTATGGAGATTTCATTTTTCAAATTATTCTCGTAAAAGTGCGTATTTGCATAAATAAATAGCACACGGTCTCTGCGTAAATACCCAGGCCAGTTATAAATATTTCAGTTTGCCAACGATATCCCAACATGTGGGACACTCACATGTGTGCTACTTCGTGAGCGATGATAAAGGCGCTGGTCAAGCCTTCGTCTCGATTTAACGCGCACGATCTCGCGGGATCGCATACTCCTGACACAGGTGCGTAACCGGAAGGACCTCCTATATCTAACCGCGTCAACCATACAGCAACATCGTGATTTACGTCCTTCGAGGACAGCATCTTTCTGTTCCATTTGTTCACGTTCTCGAGAGATCGTCTGGCATCGCCACGGCGGACCTACGACAACGTTTAATATTTTCTTAATAAAAGCTAGCAAATATTACGAATATATTATATTTATTATTACATCATGCATTATATACTATATATAAATATTCGTCAATGATAATAAATATATGTGCAAGTAATCGTGTTGTTGATTGTAATCAAATGTAACTTGTAACGTTGTTAGTATTTTAATCTTTCTGAAAAATGTTGAAATGTTGATTCAACGGCAGAGAAGAATAGCAGAAAAAGAAAAGTAAAAGGAATCGCAAGTGTCGTATATCAATGGTATTATCATAGGTCTATAACATTAAATTAAGATTCTTAAGAGATGAAAAAGGTTTAATAGTCGATTATACAGATATTTCGGATACACGATAAATGCGAGGTTTGTCAATGATTCGTGAAGATTGTTTGTTTGGAAATTTGTTTCCAAGGGATCGTTCACGGTTGTCCAATTTAACAAAATGGAACTCGTTGCATTTTATCGATCTAAAACGTCGTGCGCAGATATTTTGACCTATATAATTTATATACCATACACTGTACAGATAAGTAGAAAATAAAATAATTGACACTTAAATGATTTAATTTAATGGAAATCGCTTACCATACCGTCTCGTTTTTCCGCGTATAAAATCATTCGTACGATCACTAGAATCATGTTGGATTCGAGCGATGGATCCATGTAAATTGCACTGACCTAGAATTAAAATACGTACGAAAATGTAACAGGCGTTAAAACAGTATTACAGCCTTACAAATAAATTATTATTCAAAACTCTCGTAAATACATCGTATCTTATATAATTTTCTTAAAAAATTAATTTTATTCGTTATATTTATCTTAGGAAATGTACGTTATTAATCTCAACAGCATTGGAAAACCAATTACCGAATGGCTGAAATTAATCGATTACAAAATTCCATTACGGTTTCCCGGTTGCTTGCGTACATATGTAGAAGGAGGTATTCTATATCTAAGTATAATAACAGAATTTCGTTTGGTATTACTTACGATGTTTAAAAGAGCCAAGATATATTGCTGTACTCGAATTCCATGAAAATCTACCACGGAGTAATCAGCAGCTATTCCAAGCTCTAGCCATCGTGGCGGCGAATCCTTAGCAGCTGGTCTTTTCTCTAGAAATGACTTATCTTAGAAATCGACTTATCTTCCACGAAATTAGAAAGTCTACTCGACTCGACTTGATAGCTTAAACGCATGGTTATTAAAAGCATAAATTAATATCTACGAGCAAGTATTCGTGGAATAATTATTATGATATAAATAATTATTTCAAAAGTATAATTTCAAAAATATCAATTCGGTATCACCGTGAATTTCATCCTGCAAATTTCTTTAAAATTCTTGACAAATTTTGGTAAACGTATTCCTCCAGCAAATTTTTCTATTTTTCTATTTTTTTACATTAAATTAGGCAAGATAGATAAATATTCGTGCAATGGACAATATACATATGTGTAATAGACAGGGGATAATGAAATAAATTAAAAACAGCGAAATATAAATGAACGTGTAGAAGATCAAGCGAGAGTGGAACGCAATAGGGAGAATAATTGTAAACCGAGTTCCTTTTAAGGCTGAAGATGAGCTATTCTTATATTACATGCTGTTATTATTACTTTTGTACACGATAGATTGGAATATCAGTACAATTTCTTTCTTTCAGTAATATTCGATGATTCGTTAATTTATTAACCGCTATATTGTACGTGGCAAGTAGAAAAGCAACGATCGTACAAGAATGGCATTTGGAAAAATATTTGACTTACTTGATAATCTGTTCCTTTGCCATTTAGGACCAGAGAAGTATCCAATTTCCTCGGGATTTACGTCGATCGATAATTCTTCCACTATTGTATCGTTGTATTCTGTGGAGACATCGTCTTTTTCATCGTACAGAATCAATTTCTCAGCTTCTGGGTATTCCACGTCGAAGACGTCACCGGAAAGATTATAAAATCCCTGAACATCGTGGCTTAAGGAATCGCGTTTGCTTCGTTTCGACTTTCTCTTACTTTCTTCAACTTCAAATTTATTCGATTTCCCTGTAACCGAATTATCAACGTTTTACCACGTTTGCCTGTCTTATCTTCGCTATTCTCGTTACGGATAAAATGAAAAAATAGTTGCAAAATTTCTGAAATTGTAAATACGACCAGACTGGAACGTATCAACGACATATACGGTGTCACAAAATTGTGACAAGTCAATATTCCAGTTGTTAGTTTGTTGAATTTACGCCACCGCTGATTAAACGTATCACGCTTTAATAGAAAATTCAATTTCCCAGCGGGGAAAATGGAATTTTGCGCTAATTAAAGTATTGCGCTTTTGTACAAAATTCCATTGTTTTCTGTTGCCCGCGAAAATGCAATTTTACGACGGACATTTCAGACAAATTTCCATCAGACGGCTTTCCATCCGTAAAAAAGCATGCTATCTATAAAAGTGTCAATGGAAATTGATCAAAGTAACGTCAAACAAAGCCGTTTAAACAGCGAGGTAAATAGACCAATTGCTTTTAACAAAACCTGCTCTTCGTTGCTCTTAACCGTCACTTTCACTTTTAAATATCAATCGGCGCTGTTCCTCATTAAAATTTCGATTTAAATCGAACGAGAAATACAGCGTAACACTTGGAATTTTCTATCGTTTCTCAACCATACTTCGAACATTTACGTCGCATTCTTCGATCCATAGGATCGCGATGTTGGATTCTTCGATTTCGATACAAAAACGTTTCACAGCTTTCGACGCGGGCAATTTAATTAAGAGAACAAATAATTTGTTTATAAACTGCCAATTACGTGCCTTGAATTTCCGATATATGCAATAAATTTCATTGCTACTCGACCTAAATGGGTCATAAAGTTGCAACCGTGTAAACCGTGCTACGTAATTTTATTGCATTCAATTTTCCACGTTTCCAACAATTTATCAAATTAGAATTTATCCGCGCATCGTACGAAATTTTTCATAAAAATTGATTAATAATAGTAGATATATAGGTCCTCGTATTCGTAAAACAGATTTTTAATCCGTAAACAACGAGTCGTGGAAATTACGATACGATCGATTTTCAACTTAGCAAAATTTGTTTCCATTTGATATTCACATCCAGATTGTATTTCCTTTGTAATAAATTAATTATACAATTAAATAAATTTATTATTCGAACCGATATTCAGATACAGTTCGAGTATACTTGATAAATTTTCAGACTCGATTCTCCAAGTCGAAAATGAGAACGTTTTATCCTATACTTTTTCTTCATTTTTCCACAAGGATTCGCGTTGTTCTCGCTTTCAGACGTTGTTCGGTTGCATCCTGTATATACGGGGTGTGCCAAATTTAAACCGCCAAATTGTAAGGAGTTGATTTACAGACAAGAAGAAGAAGAAGAAGGAAGAATTTTATATAATGTTCGTCAACGGACGTTTCTTTACAGAATTCCAAACGAGTATCGTTCGTACGAAGCAGGTAGCGACGCGTTTTCCATCGCAGCGTGCAAAGGTTCGCTGTATTATCGTGTCAGCGCAGTTGCATGCTTTTTATCATGCGACAACAAGCCCGTGTCGTTAATAGCTACAATAATGATACAATGCAAAATAATTATCTAGTATCTTTGATTGGTCGTTGGAGAACGTTGTCCGTGTGCTCGGATAGAAGCCTGACATCGATCAACGATGAGATTAATACGATCTCGTACACACAGTTGCCACCAATTCGATCGAGTTCCAAAAACCGCGTGTTTTTACTCGTTGCGCTAGTTGTTCACGCGAACTCGCATCTCCAGAATAAACCTTCCGTTTTACAGTTGCGAAATCATAAATACAGAAAAGAAAACGCAGTTCTTGAAAGTCTGACGAAACGCTGATAATACGGTCAATTGTCGCGTGCCGTGGAATGGAAAATTCGTCGTTACTTGTTTCATACGTACGATACTTGTTTGTAACTGTGGAAAAACGCGTTTATTGCCCAGCTTCGTACGACATGTTTTTCGGTAAATATTTACAAAGCGGACAATCTCGCCATATTCAACGGCTTTGAAATATGTTTGCCAAGGCTAATATTCCGAACAACTTTTTCCTGTAATACTCTTTACCGTCGCTCTGCTTTCCGCGATATTCGCAGCAATTTCTGTCTCGACGACGGCGATGATTTCGTAGTTTCGCTTTTCTCGATATCACTGCTAAAGCTTTTCCTACCTCGAATAACGACGCAAAGCTTCGTATGAATCGTATCTATCCTGTTACTTGATTCGCGAATTTAATTCACGGTAGCCTCAGTGATGTTTCTTCTCTGTGCGAGTTGAAAATGATTATCAGAAATGCATATATATATATAAATGTACGGACATCAACGTCCGAGAAGTTCGTCCAGGCCAAACGGTAACGCGTACAGGAAACATTTGTTCAAAATGACTTTGACTTTGGCGATATTTTCAAATTGGAATTAGCTAATGGTCGTTCGCTTTCTAAATGATTATTTCTTTTTCTTCTTTTTGCCTGCAGATTAAGCCCTCTCTGTTTGACGGTTTAAATTTATTAAATTAAATTTATTAAACCGAATATATATATATTCGTTTGTACTACGATTACTCTCATACTCTATGTATGGTATTATCATATCGACGCTATCAGTTCTTACAGTATCACGATCAGAGTCATTTTTAGAATAGAAGAAGCAATTAACGGCGGATCGCAAAGTAAGAAGCTTATAACATAATTGGCAAGGAAGTCGGTAAATCGATCAACCAATCACCTACATCCAACCGTCTAACGAAAGATGAAAAGCCATCGCGATAACGATCCTTCTCACCTGCAGGATTTTCCGGATTCACAGACACGAAGCTCGAATTATTCCTGATCGACCACCACTTTTCGTTTTTCGGCTGAAACATCACATGCTGGCCATTCGTCAGCGGCTGAACGAAGAACGATCTCTGCCCGATCAACATCAAGGCGTACACTTCTTCTTCGCATATCGTCACGACGACGAAGGAACTCGCGTCTCCTTCCAAGCTGCCTTGTCGAAGATCGCAGTTCGCCTTGGCGTTACGTCGCTCGGACTTGGTTTTACCCCGGCGCACCCAATTCACGGTGAAATTCGACGACAGTATCAATCGATCGTTGGCCATGGTCCTTACGGTCCAGTTACTGATCTCGAGGAACACCGGCTCTTGGTGGAGATACTCGCGCCAAGTTTCTCGGTCTTCGTGGGTCGATCTTCTGTTCCGCGCGCTCTCATTCGGGATCACTCGAGGGTAAACGATCTCGTAGTCCTGCAAGCTTTGCAGAAAGTCGCTCATTCGCGATTTAGTAGCGATCGTGCCGAGCAGCCACGTGGCGAGGAGAAAACTGGGAAGTTTCGATCGCGTCATGTCTCGCGCGCTTTGATCGAAATTTCAATAGGATTTTCTGGCTACCCAAAACTCGCCAGGCATGCTCGTTCACTCGCAGACGTAGTTATCGCGATGAAAGCAGCTAGTTCGCAGACCCGATATTCTCATTTCATTTCGCCGGTTCGTAACGCGTTCGAAACGCCGTGTCATATAGACGCGGATGCGACGATACTCTCGCGATCTAACATTTTCAATGCCTCGCGCTTTATCACGTAGCTCGCGCGGAAGTAATACGAAGGTGAATCGTTGGTTTTAATACACAGGGTGTTGTTTAATCGATCGTATAATGGAGAAGGGAACGATTCTACGGTACGCCAGAGATGAAATGAAATCATAGAATGCAGTGGTTTTGTAGGTAGTGCTTTATCGAAAAGATTAACCGTGAATATTTGCTCGACCTATTTATACCAAATTGATACAGAATCTTAAAATACAGACGAATCTTTCTCAATTTCCTTCGATCATCGTCTCTAGGCGTAGGAAACTGCCTCGTTGAATTCGAACGTTTCTCGATTTCCTTCGACGTCTTTCAATTTCTTCTTTTTTCAATCGCCGTTCGCCTTCTCAAAGCTGTCTTCGAACAGAATTCTTAGAACGACTTCCAATTCCTTTCGATTCGTCCAATCGTTTAGCTTTACGAAACTGTTTCGCTAAACTCCTTTTTCCACTGTACTTGCGTATCGTAACAAGCTCGTCGGCGGTAACTCGCGTCGATTAACGATTCACCACCAGTAAAGTAACCGGGAATGCAGCAAACTAGTAGTCGGTAGAACGAAGCGGAACGTAAGTGGAGCGAGCGATAAGAGCGATCGCGACAATCGCACGCCTCGCCGTGCGATTCCCACGCGAACGAATCATCAAATTCGAGCCAAAGATTCTCACTAACTCGAAGATTCGCGCCAGTGTTTTCCACGCGCGCGTCACAGAAATTCGAACGACTTTCGCGAAAAGGACGGAAGGATAAGACGATCGATCGGATTTCGGGTCGATAGCGATACCCCCGGACAGAAGGTTTCGACGAAAAAGTAGAGTAGACGCGACGAAGGAGCGTCGTGCAGCAACTGGTGGCCAATTTTTCCACCACGTGGCACCACGTGGAAATTTAAACGTTTCCCATGAAAATGATGCACCATCGGTGAAAGTAAAATACGATAATTAATCGGTCGTCGAGTCGAACGTGATATTCCGGATAAAATTTTTCGATGAAAAAAGTGGAGTAAACGCGACGAACGAGCTTCGTGCTACGACTGGAAGCCACATGGACGGATGAACGCGGCTGGAAACGCACGCGAGTGCAGCGGCGAATTGTGCGTAAGAGTAAAGCGCGAACGCGAGACTGGAAAAAGCACCAGCGCTTACCGCCCACTGAAGTTCTAATAATGGCAGCTTTATGTGCAATCACCGAGAAACGAGGATGCTGGCGAACGCATTGTTCGACCCCGACCGAGACGATTTAACAAGGGCCGAGGATTTCATCTTGAACGTTGCTCTCGACCCCACCAGAATTCTTCGCTTTCCCTTGAACCGCGAACTCGAGAATATCGTATTCAGTAAGGCGACGAATCTAATGAACGGGAATTAAATCTGTTCCGACAGCTTCCTTTGCCTGGATGAAAGAATAAGTACGAGAGATAAATTATGTGAGATAATGCACAGTGACTGGCAGAAAAGTCATATCTACTTACGTGTATGAATTCTAAGTAAAATTTATATTAAACATTTCTTTTTTTGCCTATTACACACTTTTTTTTATTTTCTATTCTACGATATCTGTCACACGTTTACTCGTCTCGTCGATTAGAATTCAGTTTTATAAAATTACAGCATTTCTTCTTCAAATTTTCTTCAGGGCTTTCGATATTTGCGATGCTCAGTGCGTGGTGGGTGTGCAGCTACAGCTAACAATATCTTGTATATCAGTATCTTTTATAATCTTATACAGTGGCTGTGAAAAGGTATTTATATGCGTTAGGTTGTCCCAAAAGTTTCTTTAGTTTTATAAGGAAATATAATGTTATTATTATTGAATTCTGTATGAATAAAATAAAATGGATTCTATTACTACAAAATAGATCATACATAATTCAATACAATAATATGATAGAAAAAATGTACATTTATTATTTCCTCACAAAACGAAAGAAACTTTTATGCCAACCTAATGCTAATACTTACGTATCTCTATCTTTTCCAATTTCTTTTCATCAGCCGTTACATTTCGCTTTCAACTAGTGTCAATAGTTCGTAGTCATACGATAGTACTATCAAGTGACGCGAAATTTATCTGTCCATCTGCATAGTGGGTGGTTTTCGACCAGTGACTTTAAATGATTTTCCACTTTCTTCATATTTTTGCTTAGATTCCGCTTCGCTTAAAAAGATTCACATGTATCGATATGAAAATTATTGGAAGATATTCTAGCAACTTGCAAGAGTATTCAAGAATTTTTGAGCACACTTTTTAAAACACGAGAACGTAAACAGATATTGCATGATCCTAAACGATCCAGCGTGTAAATGTCGGTAAGGCTTTTGCAGACAGAGGACAATTAATATGCTTTCAATTAATATAATTGATTAACACGCTGGGATAAACACAATAGTAGAAATAATACAGAAATACTTTTTGTAGCCACTGTAAGTAGCTGTTGGGTACAGTATTGTTCAAAAGTAGACAGACGCTCGATTACTTTTGGCAAAATGTACTTTACTCGCAAGATTATGCGTAAATGGACTGCAAAATTTCATAACAGTTAAACGTAAAACGGACAATAGCCTACGTTTTGTAAAATGGTTTATCGAAATTAGGAGATAAAGAATTTCAGATAAGTAAGAGTGTAAAAAAGAAGAGAAAGATGGTTTTAATATTAATTTTAAAAATATTAAAAGGGACATTTCTGATTTTCTTATCCGTTGATAAATTGTTGTTTGAATAATTGCTTCTTGGAATAAAAATTATTTCTTTTCATTTTATTTGCGTTTTACACGACGAGATGAATGGCAACGAACGAGATGCAAAATGAGAGATGCTTAGCATCGAGGCATTACGCGTGGGCGATAGATTAGTATGACTCTTCAGAAAGAAATTACATTACGCTTAACGACGATCGTTATTCTTTCCTGGAATGGTTTTATTTCCTCTTAACAAGGCGATGTCGTCTCGCGTTTTCTGCGAAAAATAAAAAAATTCCATTCTTTGCCTTAGTTTTCATTATATGCTATCGCACGATAAATCATATCCCTTTGTTCACGGATGTGGAAATTTAATTAAAACCGATTCCTAGAAACGAATATGCGTTTTCCATTGGAACAAACCCTATATCCCGTTAAAAACTTCCAGGAATTCAAGAACTTTGTAATTTTCCGTTTGACGATGTCGGATCTACATTCAACCTAAGCTCTCTCGATTTCTACGAAAATGATAATACGCAGATTTCCAGGATGCTGTTGAAAGAACAGAATGCACGAGTATAAACTGAATGCTTTCATTTAGGCAGTGTAATTACGTTAATTGGTTACAGCTGTAAACGCGCTGGTATAAACTATATAGTTTAAGCGATTTAGTAGATACCCGATCTCGCGTTTCCCTGTTTCCAGCGAAATTTTAGTATTATAAACGGAATGCGGATGTTTGTGCGTTTGAGAGAAATGTGGGTGTGTATAAACGTCCAGGTTGTACACTCTTGTTCACGAGTATCGAAAAATATGCCGATCGTTAAAATTGTTGGCTTCCTGCAAAATAATCAAAATAATTGGAAACCAATCGGAGGATACTTAAAAATTAAAGTAAAATAAAAAGAAAATTAAGGTATAATTAATAAAAGAATATTGTACAGAGATCGTACGAAGGAATTTAAATAAAAGTTGTGTACAATTTTCTAATGTTATGTGTCCACGAGAAAATTCCCATTCTATTGGGTTTTCCCAAAAATTTCTTTCCTTTTATAAGGAAGTGACAGATGCACATCATTTTTTGTTTTACATTATGATCCATTTTGTTCTATTAGTAGAAAACGGATCATACAAAATTCAATAAAATAATATAAAAGAAAAAATGTTGTGCATCTATTATTTTCTTATAAAACAGACAGAGACTTTTGGAACAACCTAATATGTTTCTCATTGACATCCCTCGGAATTAAGTAGAGGATAATGGAAAAATGGAAATCGATAAAAAGTATTTATTACTATATCGAGAGTTTTAATGAGTTTTTTTTTTTTTTTTTTTTTAGAAAAGTTTGTTACTTTATACAATTTATTGGTAGTGTATCGCTATAACAATTTTTCTAAAATTTACAATTTAAATTACATTGGTTCGTTGAACGATCGAGTAATAACTTAGCAGTGTTTTAAATCTCATTCTCGTAGATTTGATTGTATTTGCAATTATTATAATTATGAGCATCGTATTCTTAAGAACATCCCCTTTTTATATTATCGATTGTTCTTTGATTTATCGACAGTAGAACGAGAACATCATTATTATTTTCTTATTTCTGAGCTTCGTATTATCGATATCGTCGTAATTTTATTCACTTATTAATCAATATTCATCGTAATATTATTATGAAACACATAAGGAATGAAACTCCATGTACACATTTACAAAATGAAAACAGCATTTTCATTGGTAATGCGACAAATCTTATGTATCGTGTTGTTGTGTAATATTACAGTGTATGTTACAATGTACGTATAAACGCGTTAATGGAACCAATTATTCTCATCGGCGACTGAAAATGATTCACGATCGTGTGTTACTTCGTCTGCAATGTCAGGACGGATACATGATAATTGTTAATGTAATTTGTAATACTAAAGCTAGAAACAGATCGATCCCTCTTATCGTCAGATCGTTCGCAGCACCGGTACCGATATTGCAAAACGATTTCTCGCAGCAAGTGGTGCAAGCGGAGAGTTTTGTTCGTTCACCGACCACTATACATCCGGAGTCGCATTTGTTAGTACACTTTCTCTCCACCGACCAAGTTTGTGGACTAGACATTGAATCTTCGGTGCTGGTAGTGTAAGAAAACCGCTTTACCTGAAGAGAAAGAAGCAAACGTGAAAGGAATATTTGCAGATTTTAAACTTTCACGATGTTCGTTATATGACATGTCCTAGCGGATCGCAAGAGACACTCGTACGCTAAAATATAGTATTTCTTTTAATTTTGTCCGAGTACGAGCTCATTTTGGGCAGCATTAAACCACGAACTTGATAGTATCGAGCGAAAAGAGAAAAAAGAAGACTGAAAAGAAAAGATGAGAAAGAATTCTACATGTACGTAGAATGATTCTTGATACTAAAATTAAATTAATATTTGCAACAATTCCTTGTTTCACTCTGTATGACATTTCACATTGGAACTTGTAACGAACACGAGTGAGTGTGAACGTAACATATTTTTAGTCGAGGGAATATCAATTTTCCAGAATATCTCGCATCATTTCCAGAGAATACGGTTCGTTCATTGTTAATTCGGTCGGTTAATATCGATTACGGATTTCGTAAAATTTTTTGCCGTGTATGTACAAACTGTACAATTATATCATATCCAATATCATTGTTGAATACCAATAAATAAGAAGAACAAATAAAAAATTGCATTTGCATATTCCCTCAAATGTGTACACCATGTACATATGTTCCTATAAAGCGGAAACAATTTCAATAAAGTACGTAATTATTATGAAACTGAATTGATCGACTATATTGAACATTTCCAAACACTAAAATCGCGTTATGAACGAAATGAAACTGTGTCTCTATCTTGAACAGCCTTCTCTCGCTCTCGTGTTGACGATAACTAATATCGCTTTTAGCTAGCTGTTTGCTATATTCTGTTTGCTTTAAAAGCACGCGATCAAGCAAAATATCAAACATCTGCTGAAACACGTGCGTGACCTGTGTATAATCAACAAGCGTTCGAATCGCTGTTATCATTTGTCATTACCATACAGGTCCTTTTGTCACCAGTGCACTTGTGCCCGAAAGTGGTGAAGTTTCCGGTCAGATTGGCGCATCTCT
>NW_026109288.1:0-7500 GCF_024516045.1 Bombus affinis
AGTCCCGTATCGTTATTTTTCGTCACTACCTCCCCGTGCCGGGAGTGGGTAATTTGCGCGCCTGCTGCCTTCCTTGGATGTGGTAGCTGTTTCTCAGGCTCCCTCTCCGGAATCGAACCCTGATTCCCCGTTACCCGTTACAACCATGGTAGGCGCAGAACCTACCATCGACAGTTGATAAGGCAGACATTTGAAAGATGCGTCGCCGGTGCTAGATGACCATGCGATCAGCACAAAGTTATTCAGAGTCACCAAAACAAACGATGGACGGACAGACGAGCCATCCGCCACCGATTGGTTTTGATCTAATAAAAGCATTCCTACCATCTCTGGTCGGAATCTGTTTGCATGTATTAGCTCTAGAATTACCACAGTTATCCAAGTAAATGTAGGTATGATCTAAGAAACCATAACTGATTTAATGAGCCATTCGCGGTTTCACCTTAATGCGGCATGTACTGAGACATGCATGGCTTAATCTTTGAGACAAGCATATGACTACTGGCAGGATCAACCAGGGATCTTATAATATATTCCCAAAAACCAGCATTTTCGTTTAAAAGTTCTCTCTGTGTCGTAGGTGGGACGTAAGCACCGTACGACGAGACTTTTCATTTTATATATATATGTAATATGACTTAGAGAGCAACGTTCCATGGTTCAGTAACAACGTCACTCAGCCACTTTAATTCTCCTCCTCTCTCACCATCATATATCGATACAAAGATTCATACTTCACAGAATTATTTCTGTTTGTAACTTTTCTCCTCCAACTTCTCTCGTAGAATATAACTTAGCGGTAAAGCACGTATACGCATGCTGGACATACCGTAAGAATATTCTTTTATAAGCTTCAACACCTCTGTAGAGACGCGTTACCAGAAGATAACGCACTCTACAGAACGCCAAAAGGACCATCGTGCAGCTACAAATAGCTTACAACCGATGGTCTCTGCAAGAATGGCTACTCCGTAAGTACAAGCACACACGCATCCAACTTTTGTCAAATACGTGCACACAGGTCACCAGCTTCCCGACTAAGGGGAAGCTTGCCACGTTAACGGTCATTACGTCCTAGACTTCGACCCGCGGCGCAGCAGTGTAGAGAAAAAAACCAGTACGAGAACGGAGGAACAGTCGAGAAATAGCGTAAAATACACTAAGACTCGAGGAGCGGTGACTGAATTCTCAACCGAGGCCGTAGAATAGCCACGCGCCCAGCGCTGTTCCGACCGAACCGTCCGGCTCGACGCTTCTCTTATAGATACCAAGGGGCCGGCCGGAAGGCCGGCGCCGGTCGGGCTAGCGGCCGCGCGCTTATGGTGCAAAACCTCCGTAGCAACGTACCGTTCGGAAGGGACGCTGGAACTTAGTCGCTCGCACGTTCAATAACTACTATATAAAGGCGATATCCAACCATCGAAATATTTTACCACAAGCATTATTAACATATTATAAATGCATTTTTACCAAAAATTAATTTTTTTTTTCACCGAAAAATTGCATCAGTAAACATACAGTTTTATCGACTATGGACGAAAAATAACTTTATAATCGATTAAAACACGTTAAAATAACACGAAATATGTAAAAAGATATATACCTTGTAACATTAATTAACGAAAAAATTGCAAAAATATCCCAGTCGTATCAGTCCGACGGAAGCTAATTTTTCAAAAAATTCGACAAAAATGTTTAATCCGATTGTATTTAATAGAGATATAACGATCCCTGTCAAAAAAATTATACCTTATAACGCTTTTTAACGAAATAACTCGAAATAACCATTTCGGACTTTTCGCACCGGCCGAACTTCTTCAAAGTCCCAACGTCCCGTCGCATAGTTCCGTTTCTAGAAAACGTTCCAGCGACCAAATAAACGCTTAATCCCGACGTAAAACGTCGAGATACGTCCATTTGTGCAAAAATATTCCTACCTTGTAACACTTTTAAGCGAGATAACTCGAAAAAACGTGTTCGATACGGAAATTTTTCAAAGTCCCAACGAAAAAATCGAAACTTTGTAGAAGGTCTTGGGGACGACATAAACGCTTAATCCCGACGTAAAACGTCGAGATACGTCGATTTATGCAAAAATATTCCTACCTTGTAACACTTTTAAGCGAGATAACTCGAAAAAACCTTTTCGGTCTTTTCGCACCGGCCGAACTTCTTCAAAGTCCCAACGTCCCGTCGCATAGTTCCGTTTCTAGAAAACGTTCCAGCGACCAAATAAACGCTTAATCCCGACGTAAAACGTCGAGATACGTCCATTTATGCAAAAATATTCCTACCTTGTAACACTTTTAAGCGAGATAACTCGAAAAAACGTGTTCGATACGGAAATTTTTCAAAGTCCCAACGAAAAAATCGAAACTTTGTAGAAGGTCTTGGGGACGACATAAACGCTTAATCCCGACGTAAAACGTCGAGATACGTCGATTTATGCAAAAATATTCCTACCTTGTAACACTTTTAAGCGAGATAACTCGAAAAAACCTTTTCGGTCTTTTCGCACCGGCCGAACTTCTTCAAAGTCCCAACGTCCCGTCGCATATTTCCGTTTCTAGAAAACGTTCCAGCGACCAAATAAACGCTTAATCCCGACGTAAAACGTCGAGATACGTCCATTTATGCAAATATATTCCTACCTTGTAACACTTTTAAGCGAGATAACTCGAAAAAACCTTTTCGGTCTTTTCGCACCGGCCGAACTTCTTCAAAGTCCCAACGTCCCGTCGCATAGTTCCGTTTCTAGAAAACGTTCCAGCGACCAAATAAACGCTTAATCCCGACGTAAAACGTCGAGATACGTCCATTTATGCAAATATATTCCTACCTTGTAACACTTTTAAGCGAGATAACTCGAAAAAACCTTTTCGGTCTTTTCGCACCGGCCGAACTTCTTCAAAGTCCCAACGTCCCGTCGCATAGTTCCGTTTCTAGAAAACGTTCCACCGACCAAATAAACGCTTAATCCCGACGTAAAACGTCGAGATACGTCCATTTATGCAAAAATATTCCTACCTTGTAACACTTTTAAGCGAGATAACTCGAAAAAACCTTTTCGGTCTTTTCGCACCGGCCGAACTTCTTCAAAGTCCCAACGTCCCGTCGCATAGTTCCGTTTCTAGAAAACGTTCCAGCGACCAAATAAACGCTTAATCCCGACGTAAAACGTCGAGATACGTCCATTTATGCAAATATATTCCTACCTTGTAACACTTTTAAGCGAGATAACTCGAAAAAACCTTTTCGGTCTTTTCGCACCGGCCGAACTTCTTCAAAGTCCCAACGTCCCGTCGCATAGTTCCGTTTCTAGAAAACGTTCCAGCGACCAAATAAACGCTTAATCCCGACGTAAAACGTCGAGATACGTCCATTTATGCAAAAATATTCCTACCTTGTAACACTTTTAAGCGAGATAACTCGAAAAAACCTTTTCGGTCTTTTCGCACCGGCCGAACTTCTTCAAAGTCCCAACGTCCCGTCGCATAGTTCCGTTTCTAGAAAACGTTCCAGCGACCAAATAAACGCTTAATCCCGACGTAAAACGTCGAGATACGTCCATTTATGCAAATATATTCCTACCTTGTAACACTTTTAAGCGAGATAACTCGAAAAAACCTTTTCGGTCTTTTCGCACCGGCCGAACTTCTTCAAAGTCCCAACGTCCCGTCGCATAGTTCCGTTTCTAGAAAACGTTCCACCGACCAAATAAACGCTTAATCCCGACGTAAAACGTCGAGATACGTCCATTTATGCAAAAATATTCCTACCTTGTAACACTTTTAAGCGAGATAACTCGAAAAAACCTTTTCGGTCTTTTCGCACCGGCCGAACTTCTTCAAAGTCCCAACGTCCCGTCGCATAGTTCCGTTTCTAGAAAACGTTCCAGCGACCAAATAAACGCTTAATCCCGACGTAAAACGTCGAGATACGTCCATTTATGCAAATATATTCCTACCTTGTAACACTTTTAAGCGAGATAACTCGAAAAAACCTTTTCGGTCTTTTCGCACCGGCCGAACTTCTTCAAAGTCCCAACGTCCCGTCGCATAGTTCCGTTTCTAGAAAACGTTCCAGCGACCAAATAAACGCTTAATCCCGACGTAAAACGTCGAGATACGTCCATTTATGCAAAAATATTCCTACCTTGTAACACTTTTAAGCGAGATAACTCGAAAAAACCTTTTCGGTCCTTTCGCACCGGCCGAACTTCTTCAAAGTCCCAACGTCCCGTCGCATAGTTCCGTTTCTAGAAAACGTTCCAGCGACCAAATAAACGCTTAATCCCGACGTAAAACGTCGAGATACGTCCATTTATGCAAATATATTCCTACCTTGTAACACTTTTAAGCGAGATAACTCGAAAAAACCTTTTCGGTCTTTTCGCACCGGCCGAACTTCTTCAAAGTCCCAACGTCCCGTCGCATAGTTCCGTTTCTAGAAAACGTTCCAGCGACCAAATAAACGCTTAATCCCGACGTAAAACGTCGAGATACGTCCATTTATGCAAAAATATTCCTACCTTGTAACACTTTTAAGCGAGATAACTCGAAAAAACGTGTTCGATACGGAAATTTTTCAAAGTCCCAACGAAAAAATCGAAACTTTGTAGAAGGTCTTGGGGACGACATAAACGCTTAATCCCGACGTAAAACGTCGAGATACGTCCATTTATGCAAAAATATTCCTACCTTGTAACACTTTTAAGCGAGATAACTCGAAAAAACCTTTTCGGTCCTTTCGCACCGGCCGAACTTCTTCAAAGTCCCAACGTCCCGTCGCATAGTTCCGTTTCTAGAAAACGTTCCAGCGACCAAATAAACGCTTAATCCCGACGTAAAACGTCGAGATACGTCCATTTATGCAAATATATTCCTACCTTGTAACACTTTTAAGCGAGATAACTCGAAAAAACCTTTTCGGTCTTTTCGCACCGGCCGAACTTCTTCAAAGTCCCAACGTCCCGTCGCATAGTTCCGTTTCTAGAAAACGTTCCACCGACCAAATAAACGCTTAATCCCGACGTAAAACGTCGAGATACGTCCATTTATGCAAAAATATTCCTACCTTGTAACACTTTTAAGCGAGATAACTCGAAAAAACCTTTTCGGTCTTTTCGCACCGGCCGAACTTCTTCAAAGTCCCAACGTCCCGTCGCATAGTTCCGTTTCTAGAAAACGTTCCAGCGACCAAATAAACGCTTAATCCCGACGTAAAACGTCGAGATACGTCCATTTATGCAAATATATTCCTACCTTGTAACACTTTTAAGCGAGATAACTCGAAAAAACCTTTTCGGTCTTTTCGCACCGGCCGAACTTCTTCAAAGTCCCAACGTCCCGTCGCATAGTTCCGTTTCTAGAAAACGTTCCAGCGACCAAATAAACGCTTAATCCCGACGTAAAACGTCGAGATACGTCCATTTATGCAAAAATATTCCTACCTTGTAACACTTTTAAGCGAGATAACTCGAAAAAACCTTTTCGGTCTTTTCGCACCGGCCGAACTTCTTCAAAGTCCCAACGTCCCGTCGCATAGTTCCGTTTCTAGAAAACGTTCCAGCGACCAAATAAACGCTTAATCCCGACGTAAAACGTCGAGATACGTCCATTTATGCAAATATATTCCTACCTTGTAACACTTTTAAGCGAGATAACTCGAAAAAACCTTTTCGGTCTTTTCGCACCGGCCGAACTTCTTCAAAGTCCCAACGTCCCGTCGCATAGTTCCGTTTCTAGAAAACGTTCCACCGACCAAATAAACGCTTAATCCCGACGTAAAACGTCGAGATACGTCCATTTATGCAAAAATATTCCTACCTTGTAACACTTTTAAGCGAGATAACTCGAAAAAACCTTTTCGGTCTTTTCGCACCGGCCGAACTTCTTCAAAGTCCCAACGTCCCGTCGCATAGTTCCGTTTCTAGAAAACGTTCCAGCGACCAAATAAACGCTTAATCCCGACGTAAAACGTCGAGATACGTCCATTTATGCAAATATATTCCTACCTTGTAACACTTTTAAGCGAGATAACTCGAAAAAACCTTTTCGGTCTTTTCGCACCGGCCGAACTTCTTCAAAGTCCCAACGTCCCGTCGCATAGTTCCGTTTCTAGAAAACGTTCCAGCGACCAAATAAACGCTTAATCCCGACGTAAAACGTCGAGATACGTCCATTTATGCAAAAATATTCCTACCTTGTAACACTTTTAAGCGAGATAACTCGAAAAAACCTTTTCGGTCCTTTCGCACCGGCCGAACTTCTTCAAAGTCCCAACGTCCCGTCGCATAGTTCCGTTTCTAGAAAACGTTCCAGCGACCAAATAAACGCTTAATCCCGACGTAAAACGTCGAGATACGTCCATTTATGCAAATATATTCCTACCTTGTAACACTTTTAAGCGAGATAACTCGAAAAAACCTTTTCGGTCTTTTCGCACCGGCCGAACTTCTTCAAAGTCCCAACGTCCCGTCGCATAGTTCCGTTTCTAGAAAACGTTCCAGCGACCAAATAAACGCTTAATCCCGACGTAAAACGTCGAGATACGTCCATTTATGCAAAAATATTCCTACCTTGTAACACTTTTAAGCGAGATAACTCGAAAAAACGTGTTCGATACGGAAATTTTTCAAAGTCCCAACGAAAAAATCGAAACTTTGTAGAAGGTCTTGGGGACGACATAAACGCTTAATCCCGACGTAAAACGTCGAGATACGTCGATTTATGCAAAAATATTCCTACCTTGTAACACTTTTAAGCGAGATAACTCGAAAAAACCTTTTCGGTCTTTTCGCACCGGCCGAACTTCTTCAAAGTCCCAACGTCCCGTCGCATAGTTCCGTTTCTAGAAAACGTTCCAGCGACCAAATAAACGCTTAATCCCGACGTAAAACGTCGAGATACGTCCATTTATGCAAATATATTCCTACCTTGTAACACTTTTAAGCGAGATAACTCGAAAAAACCTTTTCGGTCTTTTCGCACCGGCCGAACTTCTTCAAAGTCCCAACGTCCCGTCGCATAGTTCCGTTTCTAGAAAACGTTCCACCGACCAAATAAACGCTTAATCCCGACGTAAAACGTCGAGATACGTCCATTTATGCAAAAATATTCCTACCTTGTAACACTTTTAAGCGAGATAACTCGAAAAAACGTGTTCGATACGGAAATTTTTCCATGTCCCAATGTGCAATTCGAAACTTTTTAGAACGTTTCAAGAACAAAATTAACGCTTAATCCCGATGTATTTAATTAGAATATATCGATTTATGCCAGAATATACGTACCTTATAACGCTTATTATGGAATTAATGCGAAAGGAACTTTCGGTACTTTCGGCACTTTTGGAGCAGTGCGAAACAATTCAAAGTGCCAACGTCCCAGTCAGCTAGGTCCGGTGGAAAAAATTTAAAAAAAAAATAAAAAGAAACCGTTACGTTCGGCTAGACGGCGTCGAACAATAACGATTTCTATAAAAATTTCCATACCTCGT